>NW_027450702.1:25000-50000 GCF_964194025.1 Convolutriloba macropyga | reverse complement strand
ATCATTTAAAATCATATCAAACCATATCAAATGAGTCATATTATGTCGTATCATATCATTTCATATGGTTTCATACCATATCATATCATATCGCATCACATATCATATCAAATCATATTATATCACATCTTATCATAACATATTATATCAAATCATATCATATCATATCTTATCATCATATCATATCATATCTTATCATATCATATCATATCACATCATCTAACATATCATATCATATCATATCATATCGTATCATATCATATCATATCATATCATATCATAACATATCAGATCATATCATATCATATCATATCATATCATATCATATCATATCATATCATATCATATCATATCATATCATATCATATAATATCATATCATATCATATCATATCATATCATATCATATCATATCATATCATATAATATCATATCATATCATATTATATTATATCAAATCATTTTAAGACATATCACTTCATTTCATATATCATATTATATTATATCATATCAAATCAAATCTTATCATATCATGTTATATAAAATAATATCAAATCTTATCATATCGTTTTAGATCATATCATATCATACCAAATCACATCATATCATATCATATCATATCATATCATATCAAATCATATCATATCATATCTTACCATATCATATCATATCATACCACATCACATCATATCATATCATATCATATCATATTATATCATATCATATTAAATCATGTCATATCACATCATCTCATTTCATATCTTATCATATCATATCACATCATCTAACATATCATATCATATCATATCATATCGTATCATATCATATCATATCATATCATATCATAACATATCATATCATATCATATCATATCATATCATATCATATCATATCATATCATATCATATCATATCATACCATATAATATCATATCATATCATATTATATTATATCAAATCATTTTAAGACATATCACTTCATTTCATATATCATATTTTATTATATCATATCAAATCAAATCTTATCATATCATATTATATAATATAATATCAAATCTTATCATATCATTTTATATCATATCATATCGTACCAAATCACATCATATAATATCATCTCATATCATATCATATCATATCATATCATATCATATCATATCATAACATATCATATCATATCATATGATATCTTATCATATCATATCAAATCATATCATATCATATCATATCATATCATATCATATCATACCAAATGATAACGTATCATTTCATATCATACCATAACATATCACATGATATCATATCATATCATATCATATCATATCAAATCATATCCTATCATATCATATCATATCATATCATATCATACCATATCTTATCATATCATATCATATCATATCATATCATATCGTATCATATCATATTATATCATATCATATCATGTTATGTTATGTCATATCGCATCATATCATATCATATCATATCATACCAAATCATATCAAATCATATAATATCATATTATTTAATATCAAATCATAATAAATTATATCACTTCATTTCATATCATATCATATCATATCATATCATATCATACCATATAATATCATATCATATCATATTATATTATATCAAATCATTTTAAGACATATCACTTCATTTCATATATCATATTTTATTATATCATATCAAATCAAATCTTATCATATCATATTATATAATATAATATCAAATCTTATCATATCATTTTATATCATATCATATCGTACCAAATCACATCATATAATATCATCTCATATCATATCATATCATATCATATCATATCATAACATATCATATCATATCATATGATATCTTATCATATCATATCAAATCATATCATATCATACCATATCATATCATATCATATCATATCATATCATACCAAATCATAACGTATCATTTCCTATCATACACTAACATATCACATGATATCATATCATATCATATCATATCATATCATATCATATCAAATCATATCCTATCATATCATATCATATCATATCATATGATACCATATCTTATCATATCATATCATATCATATCATATCATATCGTATCATATCATATCATATCATATCATATCATGTTATGTTATGTCATATCGCATCATATCATATCATATCACATCATACCAAATCATATCAAATCATATAATATCATATTATTTAATATCAAATCATAATAAATTATATCACTTCATTTCATATCATATCATATTATATCACATCATATCATATATCATATCATATCATATCACATCAAATCATATCATATCATATAATATCATATCATATCATATCATATCAAACCATGTCATATTATATCATATCATATCGTATCATCTAACATCATATCACATCATAGCATATCATATCATAACATATCAGATCAAATTATATCAATTCCCATCTTATCATATCATATCATACCATATTAAATCATATCGCATCATTTCTTATCCTACCATTTTATATTATATCATATCTTATCATATCATATCATATCATACCGTATCATATCATATCACATCGTATCATATCATAACATATCATATCATATCATATTATATAATTTCATATCATACCATAGCGTATGATATCATATCATATCATATCAAATCATATCAAACCGTATCATATCTAATCATATCATATCATATCATATCATATCATATCATATCATATCATATCATATCATATCATATCATATCATATCATATCATGTCATATCATATCATATCAAATCATATCATCATATCATATCATATCACATCACATCATATCATATCATATCATATCGTATCTAATCATATCATATCATATCATATCATATCATATCATATCATTTCATATCATATCATGTCATTTCATATCATATCATATGATATCAAATTATATCATATCATATCATATCATATCATATTGTATTCTATCCTATCATTTACAATCATATCAAACCATATCAATCAGTCATATCATGTCGTATCATATCATTTCATTTGGTTTCATACCATATCATATCATATCACATCCCATAATATCATATCAAATCATATTATATCACATCATATCATAACATATTATATCAAATCATATCATATCATATCTTATCATCATATCATATCATATCTTATCATATCATATCACATAATCTAACATATCATATCAGATCATGTCATATCGTATCATATCATATCATATCATATCATAACATATCATATCATATCATATCATATCATATCATATCATATCATATCATATCATATCATATCATATCATATCATATCATATAATATCATATCATATCATATTATATTATATCAAATCATTTTAAGACATATCACTTCATTTCATATATCATATTATATTATATCATACCAAATCAAATCTTATCATATCATATTATATAATATAATATCAAATCTTATCATATCATTTTATATCATATCATATCATACCAAATCACATCATATCATATCATATCATATCATATCATATCAAATCATATCATATCATATCTTACCATATCATATCATATCATACCACATCACATCATATCATATCATATCATATCATATTATATCATATCATATTAAATCATATCATATCAAATCATCTCATTTCATATCATATCATATTATATCACATCATATCAAATTAAATCTTATCATATTATATCATATCATATCATATATCATATCATATCATATCATATCACATCAAGTCATATCATATCATATAATATCATATCATATCATATCATACCATGTCATATCATATCATATCATATCGTATCATCTCAAATCATATCACATCATACCATATCATATCATAACATATCAGATCATATTATATGAAATCCCATCACATCATATCATATCATAAAATATTAAATCATATCACATCATTTCTTATCCTATCATTTTATATCATATCATATCTTATCATATCATATCATATCATACCGTATCATATCATATCACATCATATCATATCATATCATATCATATCATATCATATCATATCATATCATATCATATCATATCTTATAATTTCATATCATACCATATCGTATGATATCATATCATATCATATCATATCAAGCCGTATCATATCTAATCATATCATATCATATCATATCATACCATATCATATCATATCATATCATATCATATCATATCATATCATATCATATCATATCATATCATATCATATCATATCATGTCATATCATATCATATCATATCATATCATATCATATCATATCATATCATATCAAATCATATCATTTCATATCATATCATATCATATCATATCATATCATATCATATCATATTATATCGTATCTAATCATATCATATCATATCATATCATATCATATCATTTCATATCATATCATATCATATCAAATTATATCATATCATATCATATATTGTGTTCTATCCTATCATTTAAAATCATATCAAACCATATCAAATCAGTCATATCAATTCGTATCATATCATTTCTTATGGTTTCATACAATATCATATCATATCACATCACATCATATCAAATCAAATCATATTATATCACATCATATCATAACATAATATATCAAATCATATCATATCATATCTCATCATCATATCATATCATATATTATCATATCATATCACATCATCTAACATATCATATCATATCATATCATATCGTATCATATCATATCATATCATATCATATCATATCATATCATATCATATCATAACGTATCATATCATATCTTATCATATCATATCATATCATATCATATCATATCATATCATATTATATAATATCATATCATAAATTATCATAGCATGTCATGTCATATCTTACGGCATCATATCATATCATATCACATCATATCAAATCATATCATATCATATCATATAATTTTAAATCAAATCACTTCATTTCATATATCATATTATATTATATCATATCAAATCAATTCTTATCATATCATATTATATAAGATAATATCAAATCTTATCATATCATTTTATATCATATCATATCATACCAAATCACATCATATCATATCATATCATGTCATATCAAATCATATCATATCATATCTTACCATATCATATCATATGATACCACATCACATCATATCATATCATATCATATCATATCATATTATATCATATCATATTAAATCATATCATATCACATCATCTCATTTCATATCATAAGATATCATATCAAATCATAGCATATCTTGTCATATTCTATCATACCATAAGATATCAAATCACATCCTATCATACCAAACCATATCGTATCATATTATATCAAATCATATGATACCATATCATATCATATCATTTCATATCATATTATATCTTATGATAAAATATCATATCATTTCATATCATATCATATCATATAATATTAAATCATATCATATCCAGTCATATCTAGTCATATCATATCATTTTATGTCAAATCTTATCATATCATGTCATAGCATATCATAACATATTAAATCATCTCATATCATATCAAATAATATCATATTATGTCATAACATATCATATCATATCATATCACATCGTATCGTATCATATCATATCATATCATATATCATATCTAGTAAAATCATATCATATCATATCGTATCATATCATATCATATCATATCATATCATATCATCTCACATCATAACAAATTATATCATCTCATACCGTATTATATCATATCATAACGTATCATATCATATCATATCATTTCATATCATATCACATCATATCAAATCGTATCAAATCATATCAAATCATATCAAATCATATCAAATCATACCATATTATATTATGTCAAATCAAATTAAAGCAAATCGCTTCAGTTCATATATCATATTATATCATATTATATGAAATCAAATTTTATCATATAATATCATATAATATATTATCATATCATATCAAATCATACCATATCATATTATATCATATCAGATCATATTCTATCAAATCCCATCACAGCATATCATATCATACCATATTAAATCATATCACAGTATTTATTATTTTATCACATATAGTTTTACGTCATATCATATCGCATCATATCTTATCATATCATATCATATCACACCGTATCATATCATATCATATCATATCATATCATATCATATCATATCATATCATATCATATCATATCATATCATATAATTTCATATCATATCATTTCATATCATATCATATCAAATCATATCATAACTAATCATATCATATCCTATCATATCATATCATATCAAATCATATCATATCATATCATATCATATCAGATCCTATCTAATCATATCATATCATATCAGATCACATCATATCATATCATTTCATATCATATCATATCATATCATATCAAATAATATCATATCAAATCATATTGTATCCTGTCCTATCATTTAAAATCATTTCAAACCATATCAAATCAATCATATCATATCGTATCATATCATATCAATTCATACCATATCATATCATATCACATCACATCATATAATATCATATCATATCATATCAAATCATATCATAACTAAACATATCATATCATGTCATATCATATCATATTGTATCATATCATATCATATCATCTAACATATCATATCATATCATTTCATATCATATCATATCACATCATAACATATCAAATCATATCAATTCATATAACATCATATTATATCATATCATATCAAATTATATCATATCATATCGTATTGTATCCTGTCCTATCATTTAAATTCATTTCAAACCATATCAAATCAATCATATCATGTCGTATCATATCATATCATTTCATACCATATCATATCATATCACATCACATCAAATCAAATCATGTCATATCAAATCATATCATAACTAATAATATCATATCATATCATATCATATCATATCATATCTTATCATATCATGTCATATCATATCATCTAACATATCATATCATATTATATCATATCACATCATATCATATCATATCATATCATTTCATATCATATCATATCATATCATATCATATCATATCATATCATATCATATAATATCATATCATAACATATCATATCATGTCAAGTCATATCTTATGGCATCATTTCATAACATATCACATCATATCAAATCATATCAAATCATATCATATTATATTATATCAAATCCTATTAAAACATATCACTTCATTTCATATATCATATTATACCATATTATATCAAATCATATCATACCATATCACATCATATCATATCAAATCATTTTATATCATATCATTTTAAATCATATCATATCACATCAGATCATATCACATCATCTCATTTCATATCATAAGATATCATATCATATCATTGCATGTCATTTCATATCATACCATAGGATATGATATAACATCATATCATATCAAACCATATCGTATCAATTTGTATCAAATCATATCATATCTTATCATATCAGATCATATCATATCACATCAAATCATACCATACCATATCATATCATATGATATCATATCATAACATATCATATCATATCATATCATATCATATCATATCATATCATATCATATCATATCATATCATATCATATCATATCATATCATATCATATCATATCATATCATATCATATCATATCATATCATATCATATCATATCATATCATATCATCTCTAGTCTTATCATATCATTTCATGTCAAATCATATCATATCACATCATATCGTATTTCATTATATCAAATCATATTAAAACATATCACTTCATTTCATATATCAGATTATACCATATCAAATCAAATCAAATCTTATCATATCATATCATATTATATAATATCATATCTTATCATATCAAGTTATATCATATCATATCAAATTTTATCATACCATATCACATCATAACATATCATATCATATCATATAATACCATATCTTATCATATCATATCATATCGTATCATATCATATCATACCATATCACATAATATCATATCATATCATAATATATCATATCATATTAAATCATATCATATCACATCATATCATTTCACATCGTCTCATTTCATATCATAAGATATCATATCATATCATAGCATGTCATGTCATATCATACCATATGATATGATATCACATCATATCATATCAAACCATATCGTATCAAATTATATCAAATCATATCATATCTTATCATATCATATTATATCATATCATATCATATCATATCATATGATATGATATCATATCTTATCATATCATATCATATCATAACATATCATATCATATCATATCATATCATATCATATCATATCATATCATATCATATCATATCATATCATATCATATCATACCATATCATATCATATCATATCATATCATATCATATCATATCATATCATATCATATCATATCATAGCATATCATATCATATCATATCTAGTCCTATCATATTATTTCATGTCAAATCATAATCATATCATAGCATATCATAACATATTATATCATATCATATCATATCATATCAAATATTATCATATTATGTCATATCATATCATATCATATCATATCATATCATATCATATCATATCATATCATATCATATCATATAATATCATATCATATCATATCATATTATATCGCATCATATCATATCACATATCATATCTATTAAAATCATATCATATCATATCGTATCATATAATATCATATCATGTCATATCATCTTATATCATAACATATTATATCATATCATACCAAATTGAATCTTATCATAACACATCATATCAAATCATATCATAGCATTTCCTATTATATTACATCATATCAAATCTTACCAAATCACATCATATTATATTATATCAAATCATATTAAAACGTATCACTTCATTTCATATATCATATTATATCATATCATATCAAATCAAATTTTATCATATCATATCATATAATTTAATCTCATATCATATCATATCATATCATATCATATCATATCATATCATATCATATCATATCATATCATATCATATCATATCATATCAAATCATATCATATCATATCATATCATATCATATCATATCGTCTCTTATCATAACATATTAGATCATATCACATCATATCATATCAAATCATATCATATCATATCATATCATATCATATCAAATCACATTATATCATATCATATCATATCATATCATATCATATCATATCATATCATATCAAATCAAATCATATCATATCACATCATATCATATCACATCATATCATTTCATATCATGATATCATATCATATCATAGATGTCATGTCATATCCTATCATACCATATGATATGATAGCATTTCATATCAAATTATATCTTATCATTTTATATCATATCATATCATATCATATCATATCATATCATATCATATCATATCATACCATATCATATCATATCATATCATATCATATCATATCATATCATATCATATCATATCATATCATATCATATCATATCATATCATATCATATCATATCATATCATATCATATCAAATCATATCATATCTAGTCATATCATATCATTTAATGTCAAATCATATCATAACATAACATAACATATTATATGATATCATGTCATATCATATAATATCAAATAATATCATATCATATCATATCATATCGTATCATATCATAACATATTATATCAAATCATATCATACGATATCATATCATATCATATCATATCATTTCATATCATATCATATCATATCATATCATAACATATCATATCATATCATATCATATCGTATCTTTTCATATCATATCATATAATATCATAGCATATCATATCATATCATATCATATCATATCATATCATATCATATATCATATCATACCATATCATATACAATTTCATTTCATAAAACAGCATATCTATCTAAAACTTGGCAGAGCATTTTCTCATACGATTGAGGCAGGCCTAAATAGTTGTGCGATTAGACCTTTTTCACTATTTCCACCTTATAAGACCGTTTTTGGATATGTTTTTTTTTCGGGAGTTGAATTGTCGAGTCTGACCAAACTTTTAAACTTTTCAAGTGTTCCTTTTACTTCGTCTTAAAAAAGCAAGAAAGAAAAACAGGCAAACTGTTAAAGTATTGCAATGGAGAGGAGCGTTGAAAAAACCTCAAGATGTATATTCACATATACAATTAGTTATTTACATATGAGTTAGAACGCATAGCTGTTTCACAATATCATGTGGTTTTCATGCGGGACAGATGCCAATATTAACTTGAAAAAGCTGTCGCATGTATATTTTTTCAATTTATTTACTTCTTCAGTGTTTGATCTTTTTTGTGCCAGCAGTTATTCATTGAGAAAAAAACCGACTTGAAAAAAAAACCGGCATTAGTTAGACAAATCGCACAACTCTGCCGCAGTTTAAAATTAGTCTATGTTGATATATCTGTTTGTAGTCATCAGTGAGACCAAATTGAAAAATAATTTAGTAAAAGCGAAGCCTCTCATGCAGAAACAAGAAAAAAACATCAAACTTCATCTGTTTTTGATTGCAAAATTTATATTTCTGTCAAAACTGTTTTGAAGACTTTTAATAGTTTGTCAAGAGGTTGTGTTTTTTTCTCCGTTAGAAAAGGGAGGAAAAATAAAACTTCAATTCAGTTTTCTTTATTGAAAAGATGGTGTTCTTTTACGGCGACTACTACGACTACTATGACTACTATTATTTTTACCAGTTCTATGAATACTACTATTCACAAGGTTGTTCAATGGATTCGGTCCTGTTGAAAATCCTATTCGCGTACGTTGGAATGCACTGTGATTTTGCGAGGCTCGCACTTGCGCTGACTTGCAGACAAAAATTCTTAGAAGTGTGCATGAAAAGTGCCGCATGTATTTTATAAAGATCAGTGCATTTAGCGCTTTTTGACATTTACAGCATATACGTTCTTTTTAATTTTTTTAAAAAATTTTTCTTTTATTGTTTTATTTGCTTTTTTTTCATCTCGGCCTATATATACATATATATATATATATATATATATATATATATATATATATATATATATATATATATATATATATATATATATTCCAGGAATTAATGAATTAATACAAATCTTTGTTATCAAACTTTGATTCGGAATCAAAAGTTTTTGCTCATTAAAGGTTCAAATAAGTGTGTTTTTTGTTGAAGAATTCTTCACTCTTCTCAATCGCACTCTATAACATCAGTCCTGTTCACCTTAAGTTTCAGAATTCTTCTGGGACAATAGTCTGAAATTGAGTCCGATCATAAGGGAACTATAGTTTGCACCATAGCCTGGATACCATCAGAAGTTATCTTGGTCTTGGAAGTCTGGCCAGTGGTCAATTTGTCTGGAAAATCTGATCAGAGGTCCTTTCGGTCTGGAAAGTCTGATCAGAGGTCATTTGAGTCTGGATAGTCTGATTATAGCTCCATTTAGGTCTCAACTTCTACCTGGGTAACACTAACTAGATGATCGGTAGAAAAGTCATGGACAAGACAAATGTGTGTGTGTGTGTGTGTGTGTGTGTGTGTGTGTGTGTGTGTGTGTGTGTGTAAGGAGGCTTGTTAATGCTTGTTGGCACATAATTGTCTGTCCTCACACATCTAGGTGATTTTCTGAACTGTCAATCAATTGAATTAGAGGCATAATAATTTCAGAAAGAAAAGTATTTAAATCTATGATATTTAAATTCTGAAGGAATTGGTAAAAAAGGGAAGACATGAAAAGAAAAAGAGTTAACGAGTATTTTTCATTAGTGCACTACCCTAGTCGAGACCTGGAACTTATGAAAAAACCTATTATCTCCAGGGGGGGGGGTAAATTTTGAATTAATTTACAAGGTCGAGGACCCTAATTAAATTCCAGCCAAATTCTTTCCATATGCAGAAACGAGGCCAACTGAAAAGTTTCGACAATATCCGGGTTCGATCTCGTGACCTTCTCCAATCTTACAAAATTTTTAAGCAATAGCGCTAAATGTCCCTAACTTTGGGTTAAACTTTTTTTTATGGCAATATTATATAAGAGTTTAATTCACCTTGGTTGTTTTGGCTGTTTTTTTGTTTTTAAGAGAACAACAAAACGTCGGTTGTTTATTTCACGTCGGTTATTTTGGCTGTTTTGTTGTTCTTGAAAGAATAACAAAACAGCCAAAACAACCGACGTGAATTAAACTCTTATACAATATTGCCGGGTAAAAATTTTTTTTCCAAACAACAGAAAATGAGATTCAAAGTTCAATCTCTGCCACGTTTTCAAGTTTAGCCACAAGAATTAACTTCTGTTAGGTACCAAATTTATCAATAACGATATTGAGTTGTGGCTCTATTTGCTTTCAAGTAGCTTTTGTATTTTCAGATTGGACTTATAAGTGATCGCAGAAGTCTATGAAACGACCAGCACTCACTTATGATCCATTTAAAAATAACAAATTCAGATCAATGGGGTATACTGAAAAAGAATACTAAAAATACTGAGGTATAAGAATAACTGTCAAACTTTATCTATAGTGCCGGCGAACTTAAACAATGGCATGCAAATTCTTTAATTGAAAAATTTCGGTTAATCTTTCACTTCACAAAAAAATTTAGATTTTGAATTGACTTCATTGAACTTTCTGCTGGAAACATCTGTTTTTATGAAATGCATTTGTTATACTTAAAGTCTCGTGCGCGTATAAGAATAGTCTCTGATCAGAGGTCACTTCGATCTGGAAAGTCTGATCAGGCGTGAGTTCGAACAGAAAGGTCTGATCATAGTCTGTTTGTGGTCTGGACAATAGTCTGAAATTGAGTCTGATCATAAGGGCACTATAGTTTGGACCATAGCATGGGTACCATCAGAAGTTATATTGGTCTTGAAAGTCTGGCCAGTGGTCAATTTGTCTGGAAAGTCTGATCAGAGGTCCTTTTGGTCCGGAAAATCTGATCAGAGGTCATTTGACTCTAGATAGTCTGATTATAGCTCAATTTGGGTCTCGACCTCTACCTGGGTAACACGAACTAGATGATCGGGAGAAAAGTCTTGGACGAGGCAAATCATGTCTGCCTGTGGGACTCATCAAATAATACGAAATCCAATTAATTCAAGTAAATGTTTGCTATTGCCTTTGCACTAAAGATATGAATAAGATCAATAAATGTTTCATTTCTTCGAGGATATTTTGTATAGAGACTAAAATCAAAGAATTTTTACGAAAACAACTATCATCAAAGTAATCACCACCATTAACTATTTGCTGAAAACATTGTATAGCTTCAATAGGACCTCAATTGGAAATTATCCCGCGTCATTGCAAAAAAGATAAGTTGCGCACAGACCAATTAGAACAACAATTTCTATGCACATTCAAAGCACAATCATCTTTTTTTCTATGGATTGCCTGAAAACAACTGAAAAGCAGAAAATAAATGATCTTTTTTAATTTTTAAAAAAAAACGAAAAAAATTTTAATGGTCATTTTATAACTTCGCGGCTAAAAAGACACAAAGATGTTGAAATAAGGTAAATGAGCATAATTTAGCATATTTTGACCACAATTATGCATAAATTTGAACAACACTCATTGTGTAATCTCAAATGATCAACAAAAATATTGCGCTGACAAACAACTGCAAACTCCAAAGCAGATGCTGAAGTGGAATAAAAGGGTCCTGTTTTGGTTCAAATGATTGATCAAATATTACCAACAATTGTGGTTTTTCGAACAAAAAGAACGAGTTGTAGGTGGCTTCAGATGGTGTCACAACAAAAGTTCGCAATTTTTATCCGAGAGAAAAAATTAGTTCGACTCCTTTTTCGAACTGAAAGGTCTGATCATATTCTGTTTTTAGTCTGCACAAGGGTCTGAAATTGAGTCTGATCATAAGGGCACTATAGTTTGGACCATAGCATGGATACCATCAGAAGTTATCTTGGTCTTGGAAGTCTGGCCAGTGGTCAATTTGTCTGGAAAGTCTGATCAGAGGTCCTTTTGGTCCGGAAAATCTGATCAGAGGTCATTTGACTCTAGATAGTCTGATTATAGCTCAATTTGGGTCTCGACCTCTACCTGGGTAACACGAACTAGATGATCGGGAGAAAAGTCATGGACGAGGCAAATCATGTCTGCCTGTGGGATTCATCAAATAATACGAAATCCAATTAATTCAAGTAAATGTTTGCTATTGCCTTTGCACTTAAGATATGAATAAGATCATTAAATTCTTCATTTCTTCGAGGACATTTTATTTAGAGAATAAAATCACAGAATTTCTACGAAAACAACTATCATCAAAGTAATCACCACCATCAACTATTTGCTGAAAACATTATATAGCTTCATTAGGACCTCAATTGGAAATTATCCCTCGTCATAGTGCAAAAAAAATAAGTTGCTCAGAGACCAATTAGGACAACAGTTTCTATGCACAAAAAAGCACAGGCATCTTTTTTTTGTGGATTGCCTGAAAACAACGGAAAAACAGAAAATAAATAATTGTTTTTAATTTTTAAAAACAACGAATAAAATTTGTAATGGCCATTTTATAACTTCGCGGCTAAAAAGGCACAAAATTAAAGAAATAGGGTAAATGGGCATAAATTAGCATATTTTGACCACATCTTTGCATAAATGTGAACAGCACTCATTTTGTAATCAGAAAAGATCAATAAAAATAACAACAACTTCAAACAACTTCAAACTCCAAAGCAGATGCTGAAGGGGAATAAAAGGGTCCTGTTTTTGTTCAAATGGTTTTTCGAAAAAAAAGAACAAGCTGTAAGTGGCTTCAGATGGTGTTACAATAAAAGTTCGCAATTTTTACCCGAGAGAAAAAATTAATTCGACACCTTTTTGGATGGGGTTTTCGAGAAAGGTTCCGTTTCTTCAAGATTTCCATTTTTGGTTTTGTGCCTTTTTTGTATATTATCGCTTCTTCATCAAAGACATTTTGACCTCTTCCAATATATAAATTAAGAGATCCACCAATTTGTTTGTGAGCTGGTTAGGCGATTTTAGTTTCCATTGCTTGTTTAGCTGAATTTCTTTTGGTTGCAGCTTCAACAAACTCGGGTGCTCCTTGAACAATTTATTCGCGACAAATTTTTTTTGCTGTGAGACGGACAACTCCGCTCGTCGGTGACAGAGCAGCTCTTCCAATACCTACAGCGAACGCTGCAAAACCACTGACTCTTTGTCCGTAGCGTCCAAAAAATATGGCTTTGATTGAGATTCTTGATTGCTGTATTATGCATTCATTTCCTTTATTTTTTTTTCATGTTCTAAAATTTCAAGTTTCTATAACTTTGCCGAAGCCGGTTAAAGGGAAATATTTTGAAAGTTTTGTTCCCTAATTCGACTTTGAACTTTGTTTCCTAACTCGTCTTGGAAGTTAGAAAATTTGTTGATTAGTATTGGCTTGTAATTCAAATTCCATAAAAAAGTTACGCTACCGTTTCTCAAAAATCCGCCTTTCAGACTGAATGACTTTAATAAAGGGAGCTTGCAAATCACCAACGTTTTGTTGTTCAGTTATGTCAATGTATACAAACATTAGGTGCGATCCACTAGTCATGACAGCTTGAAAATATCCCACGTGTCTGTTGATGCAGCTGGCTTTTTTTGGCAAATTTTCAATTGTAGTCAAAATCAATAAACCCATGATTTGAAATGTTTTTCTTTCCATTGGCACCAAGAGTATTTTGCACCTCTATGTTTTCAAAAGACAAACCTTTGTTTGAGAACCAAATTTCAAAACTAACTTTTGTTTCAAGTGGTTCAATCCATAATTGAACTGTTCCAATTGAGCAACTCAAAAAATATCTCTAAAAGATCTTCCCAACTGTTGTATAAATTTTTGCAAGTTTTTCGAAATTGATCCCGTTAGATGAATCATCAAGTTCAGCACCAGAGTTAGCGCGACTACTTCAGTTGAGTTTTCCTTGTTGATATTTGAGAGAATTTATTTTGAAGCGGGGACAACATCCCACTATCCTCCTAATTGTAGTGGTTGGGCTAGCAAATTGGCCATTGTATTATCAGTAAAATTATCCGTAGATGCATTCAATATCAAATCATTTGTAAATTTTCATGATTTTTATGATTAGTTTTCGACAGGAAGGACATTCACTCGGACTAACTGTGGCTCAAATAACTAACCTTCAACTATAACTGTTTTTGCATCTGTAATGTTAAATGTTGGTGGACTGAGTATGCAACCCTGAAAACTGTGAAAAAAAAGTCTGTTTAGTTTTGTTTCTAACCGTTCCTAAATTTTTCATCAGGTTTCGCAAGGCGAACAAGATCTCCTTCCTCGTACTTCGGTTTGCATTTTCTTTGCTGACTTTAAGTGACAAAACAATTTCCTGTGTCTGGCAAGTTTTTCTAGTTTGGTAATATGATAAACACGAGTTTTTATAGTACATAAAAATTAAGACAATTCTTTAAATTAAGTCCCAGTCCACTTTTCCTCCAAATATCTGTTAATGATATTTTCAAAAGATCGAACATTGCTCTCAGCAAATGCCGACATCGTTTCGTTTTCTATTAATAATGAAAGAATTTTTTTTGATGAAAATTTTTCAACTTACCTTTGAATTAGGACCTCTCGCCTGTCCATAAAAGCTCCACTTTATCCTTTTGTGAACGCTTCAACAACAGCCAGCCTTCAATATAACGCACTCATTGGTTGCACACCTTGTGGCATGTTATGCTGGGCATTTTATCCAAAAAAGCAACATCAACAAACCAGATCTCGTTTATTCTGTAACCGATAACTTTCAGTCGTGGAAATGTTCTTCTGGATTGTTTGTGTTTTGTTTGAGATGTTTTTGTTTGAATGTAGCGGACAAGTTTGGATCTCGATAAAACAGCTTCCTTTATTCAATTTAGCAATGCTTTCAAAATCGGCCCTATCTTTTGTAAATATATTACCAAAATGTTTAACGTGGCAGAAAGTAAA
Source organism: Convolutriloba macropyga (assembly GCF_964194025.1). Taxonomy (NCBI): domain Eukaryota; kingdom Metazoa; phylum Xenacoelomorpha; order Acoela; family Convolutidae; genus Convolutriloba; species Convolutriloba macropyga. The sequence goes on along the minus strand of NW_027450702.1, from coordinate 32,991 downwards.
CTGTCCATGAACTAGACGTTTGGATTTCCTATTTTGCGTTTTCAATTCTTCCCACATTGTCAGCAAGAGTTTTGCTCCTTCTAATCCTGAGTCATCTTATCTTTCTTTGCCTGACTCATCGTCCAATATTTGTACTTTTTCTATGGTCGATAAAGCATTTAATTGTTTTGCATAGGTGTCAGAAGTTAATTAGTATCTTGATAATTAGGAACTTTGTTGTGTTCTAGAGATAGCCTAGATGCTGTTTGTTTCAGATTGTAAGGAAAGTTAGAGACATGAATTCTTGTTTCTGATTCATGGACCAATTTTTCTCATGGTTGATCAAGTGACAGTGACTCTAATTCTCCTATTTTTTTCAAGTATCATGCGCAGTTTTTCGTTGTATTGAATATCGCTTAACACTTGCTGACTGATTTTAGGTATGGCGTGAGTTTCCCAGTCGTATATGTAGATTCATCTTCAACGTTATCTGAAATATCATTTTGCAGTTGTGTGTCGTGTTTTGTGGTAGAAGTGCTGATGGTGACTTGTGTCTTTCCAGCACTGCTGTTTGTTGAGCATTCCCTCGGTTGTTTTTTTAACGAGAAATCGAGAAATGCTGGAGTTGGGTTGTTTTTGTATAAATTTGACGAGAACTTAGCACAATCACCTCAGTGTGAGTTTTGCTCGAGTGAAGAAATACAGAGTAATACAATGAGTTTAATAGAACCGGTTCTAGCAGCTGATTAAATAAAATTTTTTTTTCAATAACTTTTTCCTCACTGCTTTGTTTGCAAGTTTGGGAACTGGTTTCTCGAAGTTTTTTAATTCAATTTTTTTTATTGGTACCACCCCGGGGAGTACGCTCATCACGTAGTCACTCAAAAAACAAATATAATCACCGTCTGATAAGGAACTGTTGTTTTTTGTGTGTCTGCAAATTTCCTGAGCATACCCAGTGCAACGTTTCCCGGTAAAAATTGAATTTCCCGGGAATTTTCTTTATTTCCCGACGGAAAAATACCACGAATCCTACCGGGAACGGCATTTAATGGTAACTCAAGGTATTTCTCGATTTCGTGACCTTGATTACCAGGAACTTTGTCAGGAAAATACCTGAAAAGTCAGGCATCATAGCAATCTATGGTTTTTCCTGTATTATCAGTAAAATTATCCGTATATGCATTCAATATCAAATCATTTGTAAATTTTCATGATTTTCATGATTAGTTTTCGACAGGAAGAACATTCACTCGGACTAACTGTGGCTCAAATAACTAACCTTCAACTATAACTGTTTTTGCATCTGTAATGTTAAATGTTGGTGGACTGAGTATGCAACCCTGAAAACTGTGAAAAAAAAGTCTGTTTAGTTTTGTTTCTAACCGTTCCTAAATTTTTCATCAGGTTTCGCAAGGCGAACAAGATCTCCTTCCTCGTACTTCGGTTTGCATTTTCTTTGCTGACTTTAAGTGACAAAAAAATTTCCTGTGTCTGGCAAGTTTTTCTAGTTTGGTAATATGATAAACACGAGTTTTTATAGTACATAAAAATTAGGACAATTCTTTAAATTAAGTCCCAGTCCACTTTTCCTCCAAATATCTGTTAATGATATTTTCAAAAGATCGAACATTGCTCTCAGCAAATGCCGACATCGTTTCGCTTTCTATTAATAATGAAAGAATTTTTTTTGATGAAAATTTTTCAACTTACCTTTGAATTAGGACCTCTGGCCTGTCCATACAAGCTCCACTTTATCCTTTTGTGAACGCTTCAACAACAGCCAGCCTTCAATATAACGCACTCATTGGTTGCACACCTTGTGGCATGTTATGCTGGGCATTTTTATCCAAAAAAGCAACATCAACAAACCAGATCTCGTTTATTCTGTAACCGATAACTTTCAGTCGTGGAAATGTTCTTCTGGTTTGTTTGTGTTTTGTTTGAGATGCTTTTGTTTGAATGTAGCGGACAAGTTTGGATCTCGATAAAACAGCTTCTTTTATTCAATTTAGCAATGCTTTCAAAATCGGCCCTATCTTTTGTAAATATATTACCAAATTGTTTAACGTGGCAGAAAGTAAACTGTCCATGAACTAGACGTTTGGATTTCCTATTTTGCGTTTTCAATTCTTCCCACATTGTCAGCAAGAGTTTTGCTCCTTCTAATCCTGAGTCATCTTATCTTTCTTTTTCTGACTCATCGTCCAATAGTTGTACTTTTTCTATGGTCGATAAAGCATTTAATTGTTTTGCATAGGTGTCAGAAATTGATTAGTATCTTGATAATTAGGAACTTTGTTGTGTTCTAGAGATAGCCTAGATGCTGTTTGTTTCAGATTGTAAGGAAAGTTAGAGACATGAATTCTTGTTTCTGATTCATGGACCATTTTTTCTCATGGTTGATCAAGTGACAGTGACTCTAATTCTCCTATTTTTTTCAAGTATCATGCGCAGTTTTTCGTTTTATTGAATATCGCTTAACACTTGCTGACTGATTTTAGGTATGGCGTGAGTTTCCCAGTCGTATATGTAGACTGATCTTCAACGTTATCTGAAATATCATTTTGCAGTTGTGTGTCGTGTTTTGTGGTAGAGGTGCTGATGGTGACTTGTGTCCTTCCAGCACTGCTGTTTGTTGAGCATTCCCTCGGTTGTTTTTTTTAACGAGAAATCGAGAAATGCTGGAGTTGGTTTGTTTTTTGTATAAATTTGACGAGAACTTAGCACAATCACCTCAGTGTGAGTTTTGCTCGAGTGAAGAAATACAGAGTAATACAATGAGTTTAATAGAACCGGTTCTAGCAGCTGATTAAATAAAATTCTTTTTTCAATAACTTTTTCCTCACTGCTTTGTTTGCAAGTTTGGGAACTGGTTTCTCGAAGTTTTTTAATTCAATTTTTTTTATTGGTACCACCCCGGGGAGTACGCTCATCACGTAGTCACTCAAAAAACAAACATAATCACCGTCTGATAAGGAACTGTTGTTTTTTGTGTGTTTATACTTGCTGTCTGCAAATTTCCTGAGCATACCCAGTGCAACGTTTCCCGGTAAATATTGAATTTCCCGGGAATTTTCTTTATTTCCCGACGGAAAAATACCAGGAATCCTACAGGGAACGGCATTTAATGGTAACTCAAGGTATTTCTCGATTTCGTGACCGTGATTACCAGGAATTTTGTCAGGAAAATACCTGAAAAGTCAGGCATCATAGCAATCTATGGTTTTTCCTGTCAATGACAGGAGTTTCTTGACAGGAATTCGGCATTTTTGGCGGGAAATAACAGGAATGGAAATTTTCCCGTTTTTCCCGCGCGGATTTACCGGGAATCGTCAAACTGGGAAAACATATTTTTTTCAGTTGATGTGGCTGTAACAACTGCCTGCTCGCAGGGCAGTGCACGTAAAAAACTGATGGCCCCGGTGCAGCAATTTGGATTTGTGATGAAAATCGTAGTAATGTTTGACTGATTTTCGTATCGCGGTCTTTGATCAAATGACCAAAAAGCTCCGCGGTTAAAATTTGCAAATGTCTTTCTATAATTTAACACAAATCAGCTGTTTTAATTGGTATTCATTTTGTTATTCGTCTCCCAGTGACTTGAACAAACCAATGAGTTTTCAAATCAATTTTCTTTGAACACTCGCTGTGATGAAAAAAATAAGCTACAAATAAGTGACGTGTATTTTACCTTGACATTGCGATATTGCTATTTTGTTAAACTCTTTATCGTTGAAGAATTCTTCTAGATCTGTTGACAGTTGGAAAGGATTTTTTTGTAATTTCAAATCCTTAGTAATTGATTATCTCTAACTCCGGAAAGAAGCGTTGCATTTTTCTGAACATAAATTGGTATCTTTGTAGAAAAAAAAGAAATTACTGATGCGGAACTAAAATGTTTGACCTCGTAGCATGCGAAACAAGAATTCTGTTTTTCCGGAACCACTGGGTGCCACAAAGACCTTGTTGTGGGTAAGGATAACATCATTCTTAGTTTTGGATTAGGAAGAATGTACTCAACTATATTGATGACAATGCAATCCAAATTTACTAATCCTATCAATTTTCTGATAATAGAAGCAGTCTCGTAAAGCAAAGAATAGTCATCAGCACTCTGATGATTACCTGAACAAAGAAAAAACTTGAGACCTCGGCACTGAACAATTTGAACTGCAACGTCGGGTTGACCGTTCCTTATTTTTGGATATCAAAAACGAAATGACCTACACCGAAATCTGCCTCATCTTTTTGAGTCATTAATAGAAAGTTATTATCTGCTTTAAGAGTAAAACAAAAGAGTTTCGGTACAAAAAGACTCGATGCAAAAAGAACTTTTTACTTGGAATGTTCAACAAGCCAATGTTTCATATAACAGAATTTAATTAAACTAAAAGTTTCTTTTGTGACTTTTGGTTTCTAAATTATAACAGGGCCTCCACGCTGAGTCTTCTTCATCATCAAAAGAAAACTATTTGAACTTCGGGAGCAAAGAGGATTGTATGCTGGGCCTAATGTGCCCACAAAACAATCCTATTCGTTGCGTACAATCACCTGTGCAGAAGCGGTCAAACGACGAGATGCGACATAGAAACCATCAAAACCAGCTGGAAGTGAGACATAGAAATCTTTTAAGACAATGACAACACTCCTTCACTTGACAAAGCTATTAGCAAAAACCAGCCAAATCATTTCAACATTTGCGACGTTTCAAATGTTCGCAGATAAATATACAGCTTCAGTTGGATAGTTCTCCAACCTTCCAAGGTCACTGGAAAGTATGGGGTCTCCTGCTTTATGTGGTTAACATGTGGGTATATTTGACTGTTAATATTTTAGAAATGAAATACTTTAGAAAAAAAGACCATACTCGAAACAGGCAAAATCCTGTTTGCGATATCAATTGTGCCAAAAAACCTTTAGAATTGTTTCCCTCTTCGACGAGGTTTTGTATAATTAAGGTACCGTACGCAGTCACAGGTGACGTACAGATATTAAACTTTCAAACTAAACTAGCAAACGAGACATACAAAGTATATATAGGGAGAGTTAACATTATCCCAAAGAACCAAGAATATAACTATTGACGCTAAATATATCAGTTTTATAGGTCTTACATGCAGATACACGGAAAGTACCAATAGCTAAAAAGACAAAACAACCGTACGTGTTGCGGCCAATGTCTCTCAAACGGCCCAACGAAAAAAAAAACATCATATACATGTATCAAAATTAGGCTCAAAGTTAGTTTAAATCAACTAATATCAAACAGTTCTAAAATTAGTTTATTTTACGACGAGCAACAAGCAAAAAACAACCAATGACTGAAACTAAACTCTTGATAATCACTAAAGCTTCGCTAAAGTTCACCCTAAAGCCGTCAAAAGACATCCCACAAAACTTAATTGTATGCACTCCTACACTCCTCCATCGAGCGAGGAATCGTAAAAGCATGGTAAGTCCCTTGTTTTTCGGTAGCAAAACTTTTGACAAATATATCTTCTTGCACAGTCCTATTGAAGATTATGAAAACATAGTCCAGTCAAAATGAGTTCAGTTTCAATAAAATGCGGCTATGCTTGTTGATGTTGTTCCTTTAGTTTAGGAATCATCAATGACATGAACTGTACACCATTTTTTTGTCTATTGGGAGATACAATTCTCTCGCGAAATTACACAAAACTGCTAAAATTGGCCCTCGAATGTAATTTTGGACGCAAATCAAATCCATTCGAAATTCACTGAACAATGACATCTTTAGCGCGAAGCGGAAAAATTCCCAGTTCGACATAAACGCCAGGTTGTTTGTGTGTACTCCTGAAAAAAGCATCAGGTACAACAAAATCCTGAAAAGCCAAAAAAGGAAAAAAAATGGCGAATAGCCCGAAATTGTTGGATCAAATACCGTCAACTGAAAACTAAATACCACAAACTGTATGGAACATCAGCTCCCATAACTAGTAAAACTTTAAAAATTCTTCAATAATCGGTCGGAATGTTTGAGAACAAATAAAAATTTTAAACAGCTCAATAAAAAATTACTTGCTCAAGCTATTTGATGGAAAAAGAATCACAAACGTTTAATTTGCTAAAATAAATGCGTTGGTATTAAAATTTAGAGAGAAATAGAGAGAAATTATAGGAAAACTAGAGTTTTGTTATTAATTGGAGATTGAGTTTTCTCAAATCTAAAGAGTTCAATGTCGAAAATTAAGAATTAAAGAACAACTCACCTTGATTAAGCTATAAATAGAAACTCGAAACATCGAACTTCGGCGACTGTTTTAGTGTTCGGATTTTCTTACAAGTTATTCAACTAGAATTGTCCAGGCCTTACATGAATGAAAGAAGAAAAGAAAAAAAAGACTTGACCGTGTTCAATTAAAAAACTCCCCTGTCTTGACAATTAATTTAACTCCAATCAGCCTCAACAGAGAAGATAAAATGGACCAAAAGCACAATCACATTAAATAATTATAATAACAAAAAATACTTTATCCTCTTTTCTTAATAAATTTAATTTGAAAATTCAATATGTTTTAAACCCTTGCAAGTTCTTTTGACCCTTGCAAGTACTTTCTATACTGTCAAACTTTTTACTTTATCTAAAATTGCAAATATAACTGACCATGGAGTAAAGAAAAATAATACTCGTTTTATGTTCTAGTTCCCTAATGAATAATTTGGTGTTTGACTCTTTTTTTTTATTTAATCAACTATAACTATTTTGATTACAAGAAAGAAAATAGAGGAGAAAACAAAGCCTTGACGGTGTTAAAATACCAAATCCCTCTGTAGAATCAGTTTATTTAGCTTCAATAAGCTACGGACTAGATATATTGGACTGAAAGCACGATGTGTGAAAAATTTTTGAAAAGCAAAAGAAAACTAATTTCCACTCGTTTCTTACGTTTTAAGATTTAATTTAAAAATTCAATGTGTTTTTAACCCTTGAAATTAACTTTCGACGAACTCGTCATGCTGCTATGTGGAATCCTCCTAGCGTCTTTTTTTGCTTTCAAATATAACCGGAAACAGGTTTGCAGAAATTTCCCAAAAAAAAACATGAAAACCTAACTTAAACAGTTTCTTGCAATTTATTGAGTTTGTTGTCAAATACCAAAAAATATTAAAACAGAACTGTTTTTTGCTCTCAAATTTAAGTCACGCCAAAAAATCAAATCTGTGACTCTCTTGCGATTTTGCTGAGGTTCTCCAAATGGATTTTTTGAGCAATTGTTGGCTAGCAGGAAACGAGATGAAGCGGAAAGAAGCAATGACGTTGTCCAGTCAATAAGTTTTCTCGTTAAAAGTTCTTAAACTGCCCTAGTTTTTCCTCTAAAACCTCTCACGAATGTTGCAAAAGAAGTTTGTTAAGTCAGGTTGCACAATCAATTTTATCAGGATCTAGTATGGGCCATAAAAGTCTATGGTCATGGATATGGTATCCAAGTTAACACAAACTTTTCCAACGAAAGAACTTTGGATGTGCAGTTTTCGTCTGAAACTCCCATAAATTGTCGCGAAAAACTTTTTTGAGTCATTAAATGAGACTGCACAAACAAACTTTAGGATCTGATACGGGCAGTAGTTTGAAAAATAGACAGGAACCTCAACGGGGATTGGGGATGAACACTTTAGGCAACACTATTTTTTCTGCGCGACTACAACAGGGTGGGACACTTGTCTTTTCAAACACATCGCGAAAAAAAGTATCCCCTCTATTTTGTTTGCCCAAATGCGATCTTTGAAAAAATTATTCTGTACCCTCATATAGGGTGCCCAAAAACCTTTAACAGTTTTGAAAAATTGGATAGAAAAATTTTTTGTCTGTTTTCGTCTCTAAAGGATGCAAAATGTGAAATGTTTTGTTACTGAAAAAAGTTGTCGGAAACATTTCTTTCAGAAACCGAATTTTATTTAGAAACATCTCTTTCAGAAACCGAACGGAAACATACCGAAAACACAGGAAAACCTTTACCTACTCGTTTTATCTTCTAAATAAAATTATA
>NW_027450702.1:0-17500 GCF_964194025.1 Convolutriloba macropyga | reverse complement strand
CTTCCTGCCCGTATCACTCCCTTTGATCAGCTGTATTTTTATCCACAGAACCCAAGCTCACTGCATATCTCTACAAAACTATCCTTTTGACCAACAGCAGAATGGATCAAATTGCATGAAGAAGTTTAAGTCGCACCACAGCACCACTATAAACCAAAATACGGCACTGCTGTCAAACGTCATTTTGCAACCATTACCCTATCACTAGACGAGCTCGACAGCTTTAGAGCGTCTGTTCCTTTTATCGATAATTTTACATTTTCAAAATTACTTGAGCAATAAGTAGAGAACGCGAGATCATCGCAAACAATTCAACTGGCAAAAGTCCAAAGAAAACTCTAAATACATACAATGAGCAGCAAAATCCCCACTGGAAAATAGGGGCGGATAAAAAAATTCACCATTGAAAGTGCAAAAACGACCATCTGAACGTGAATTATATCTGTGTGAAATGTCCGGAGGATTGAAAACTATACATTGAAACATGCCTTTCAAAAATTTTCATACAACTATCTGTTGGCAATTATAACATAGGTGTTCGCATAAACTAGAAATCAAAAGTCTTAATGAAATATTTAATTCGTATGAATTTTCGTATATGAAACAGTTGCCTGTTGAACATTCCGAGTAAAAACTTTCACTCAGCCTTTCGTTTTTTAACTCCTAGAATTCAGTCTTTAAGCAAATAATATTTATTCAGAATGTCTAGAAGAGATGAGGCAGACGCCGGTATATTTAATTTAGTTTTCAATGTAAAAAAAATCAGTGTTACAGAGAAACAAGTCTCTATCAGCACCTTCTACCACAAAAAAAAACGAAACACAAAAGAAAATCAATATTTCAGATACCCCTGAAGATGAATCTACAGATTCAATAGATGCATATTACGCCATATCTGAAACCAGTCAGAAAGTGATGAGAGATGTTCAACGCATCGAGAAGAAAAGGCTTGGAAATGTTCAAAGCATAATTTTAGGGGAAAAATGCGAATCGGAGTCTTTGTTCTTAGTTGAAACAGGAAGGATACTGGTTCATGGTGGAAAAACCAGAAATCTTTCCGCTAACTTTCTTCACGATCTGCAACAAACTAAATCTGTACTCTCACTCAAAACTTTACAAAAATCTTAAATATTGTTTAAATATTAGTTCAAAATTGACTTGTAATACCTATGGAAAACAAGTGCCTCTTTTATCGACCATAGAAAAATTACAACAGTTGGAAGATGAGTCAGATAACGAAGAAAAAATGTATCAGGAGCAGGAGAACCACAAGCTTTTGATGACCAAAAGGGAATGTTTGAAGACGTGAAAGATGATATCCAGAAGTCCAGTTCCGGGGCAAACATCACTAAAAAAATCTGGTAAACTATTTACAAAAACTAGTGTCTGTTTTTGGTAGCATTGCTATGTTAGAGGAACTTTATTCAATTGTTCCATTGAAACAATTCGATTATGGTTGGAATAACTTGAAACAAACGTTAATATTAGAATTTGGGTCTAACGAAGGTTTGGGTTTTGAAAATGTAAAGGTCCAAAGTACTCTTGGTTCCAATGGAACGAAAAGCATTTCAAATCATGTCTTTTTTATTGGCTACGATACAGCAAACACTGCAGCTCTTTTAACAGACACGTGAGAGATTTTCAAATTAGCATCCCTTGTGGATCACAGCTAATATTTGTCTACATATACAATGCCATAACTGAACATCAGAACGTTGCTGTTTTGAAAGCTCCCATTATCAAAATTTTTGAGCCAGAAGGCGTTTGGGAAAGAGTAGCATAAACACAGTGACCATACACCACAAATTCTACACAATATGAGCTACAAGCCAATAATTAAAACTCAAAAAGAAACTCAAAACTTCCATGTCAAAAAGAAACTCAAAACTTCCATGTCAATTTAAGCAACAAAACTTGGAGAATTTTTCCTTTACCTGCACCAGAGAAGTATTAATAAGTTTGAAATTTCAAGAAAATGAAGTTTCCTAAAAGATTTCATACTACAGCAATCAAACATCTCAATCATTGCTTCATTTATTGGAATCTGCAGACAAATGCCAGTGGTTTTGGAGCGCCTACTGTTGGCTTTGCAAGAATTGTTGTGTCATCAGCCAGTCGAATTCTCTGACCCACCACAAAAATTAGGTCGCAAAATAGTTGTTCAAGACGCACCGGAGTTTGTTGAAGCTGCAACCAAAGAAAGTCTGCTAAACAAGCAATGAAAAATACTGTCGCCAAAACAGCTCACAAACAAATAGCTGGATATCTTCAATTATAAAATGGAAGAGGTTACCATTTTCTAGGAGAAAAAGACGACAGTATACAAATTTTCGCACAAAACCGAAAAGAAAAATCTCAACAGGATGGCTCCTTTCTCGAAAACCCAATCGAAAAAGGAGTCGACTTTCTTTTTTCTCTCGGGTGAAAAATGCAAACTTATATTGTAACACCAACTTAAGCCACATACAGCTCGTATTATTTGTTCGAAAAACACACTTGTTGGTACAATCTGGAAAATCATATGAACAACAACACGACTCCTTCATTCCCCTTCAGTATCTGCTTCGGATTTTGAACATGTTTGTGAGAACTCAAACACTTCAAAATGATGCAATTGATCTGCTCTACGAACCTGATGATGCTAGCGCAGCTGATCTTCCATCTTTGCTAATGATATCCTTCATTTACTTTTTGCCGACTGCATTCTCTCCACAAACGAATCAAAATTCTCTAGCTATTGGACATTATGCTTAAAAAAATTTTTTAAATCTGAATTTTCTCGCGGATGCAAAAAGTACTTGTTTAGGAATCCAGGGCTTTGAATATGAGGCCGATTTTTTTGTTACTGCTGCAGTGGATCTGGATGTAAGAAAAGCAGAGAGCGGGAAACAGCTCCGATAAAATTTTATGGAAAGGTTGCTGTTGATTTTTTCATGTCTGATAAAAAAAATGGTTGCTGGAATGACACTACGCATCTCATTTCGACTATCTCAAGGCGAATTTGTTTTCATTAGGAAAGAGGCAGCAGACCTTTTAAAGTAAAAAAGATAAAGCAAACTTATTTATTAGAAAATTGACTATATCCGATAACGTCGCTGTTGCAAAAGAAAATAATTAATGAAAACAACTGCAATGTACCAATACAATGACGTCATAACCAAACCGTTCTTGGAAACAGTTGGTCGTCAAATCCAAACACTTGATGAAGTATTCACTAAAGAGCCAATCGGAAGAGTTGATGTTGCTTTATGCGTAGGTATTGACTTCGTGGGTATCAATGGAGCTAATCCATTCCATTATCAAAAATCTGGTTTATGAGAGATAACCATTTATTGAAAGGGTTTTGCTATTCTGGAGCTCCAATGTCAGCAACTGATAACAGGAGACCTTACTACAACTCAATGGCTGCATTGGCCTGCGTAGATATTGCGTCATGAATAACGTTAAGCAAGTTCCCAAACCATTACATAATGCTGTTTGATTTTATAAGCACACCAGAGGCAATACAAGAATTCATTCACCCCCAGATTACCAACTCGTCATTATCAGTTGAACTCAAGTTCGATGTAGACTTAGCGCGTAATATGCAACTTTTTTTCCTGGGAGAAATATCATCCACAATATATATTGATTCAACGAGAAATGTATCCAAGAATTTTTTTCCTAATGAACGGCTATTAATGGGCGAAGATCAAACCCTTACAGCAAAAAAATTTTTTTCAGAAAGACTAAAAGTGATGAGGCAGACACCGGTAAATTTAATTTAGATTTCAATGTAAAAAAGGAACGGCGTACCTGGCGTTGCTATTCAATTTCTTCAGTGGCGAGGTGAGAAAATGTTTTTTTTTGTTCAGTGAGCATCATAGTCCTAATCTATCCTTTACTAGAAAGCTGCGATAAAAAATCAATTCGGTTTGTATTCATATCAAGCTTAGTTGGTTACATTCCTCTCAATCCAAAGTTTGAATATAATTATCCTTAACAATGATAAAGTCTATATGTCAATTGTGGGACCCGGTGTCTCCGGGAAAACCGAACTCTTTTTTCGCATGCTAAGAGGTCCAATATTGTAGCCCCGTGTTGAGAAAATGTTTTACAAAGAATAACAACCGCAGTTCAAAGAAATACAACGCGTTCTCCCAGACGTTGAGATAATCAAATACTCAATATTTAGAAATACAAAAAACCTTTCCAACTGTCTACTGAATTTTAAGGATTCACGTGATGAAATATTCAACGATAAAAAAATGTCAAAATATCAACATCAGGACGTCATCGTGTCAAAATATCAAGAGTGTTAGTTTGTTCGAAAACGGTCACAAGATAGCAATCGCTAAGCTTCTGAGCCTTTCATTACAGAAACCGATCCATCAATTAGTCAATCACTGCGCTTTTCATCACAAATCCAAATCGTTAGACCAGGTCCATTTTTTTCTACGTAACCTGCGAGGATGCAGTTGTTGCAGCCAAAGCAAATGATAAAAAAACATTTGCCTATGATCAGGTAATGGGCAGACAGCAAATAAAACACACCAAAATCAAAAGTTCGTTATCGGAAGGTGAAAATTTATGTTTATTTTGGAGGGATTTTGTGTTGAGCGCACCCTCTGGGGTTGTAGTGGCATCTCTATATTCTCGTTGCTTACAAAGGGATATCTCTCAGTTCTCAATTTTTTTACAATGGATATCTTCGAGAAAAAACTCCAAAAAAATCATTGTTGCACAGAAACAAGTCTCTATCGGCAACTTCTAACACAAAACACGAAACATAATTGCAAATCGATATTTCAGATACCCCTGAAAATGAATCTACAAATCAACAGAGGCAACTTACGCAATACCTGAAACCAGTTTGCAAGGGATGGAGATGTTCAACACATCGACAAGAAAGGAATAGAAAGGCTCGAATCATAATACTAGAAAAAAATGGGAATCAGTATCTCTGTCGTTAGACGAAACAGGAAGGATACTGGTTCATGGTTGAGAAACCATAAATCTTTCCGCTAATCTTCTTTAAGATGTGCAACAAACTAAATCTGTACTCTCACTCAAACACTACAAATTTCCTAATTATTTAGATATTTGTTCACAATTGACTTTCAACACCTATGGAACACAAGAGCTTTTATCGACCATAGAAAAATTACAACAATCGGAAGATGAGTCAGATAAGGAAAAAAAATTGTGTCTGGAGCAGGAGAAGGAGAAGCTTCTGACGACCATAGGGAGAGTTTTGAAGACGCGAAATATAAAATCCAAACGTCTAGTTCAGGCGCAAAAAATCTTTCTGCCACTGTAAAGAATTGTGAAAACTTTTTACAAAAACTATTGCCTGTTCCTTGTTAGCCTTGCTAAGTTTCTTTGATCAAGATGGATAAGAGGATTTTTTCAATTTATCAATTGAAACAGTTCTATTATGGTTTGAACAACTTGACTCAAAAATTGGTATTAGATTTTGGGTCTAGCGAAGGTTTGTGTTTTGAAAACGTAAAGGTACAAAGTACTCTTGTTTCCAAAAGAGCGGAAGCATTTCAAATCATGGGTTTTTATTGGTTACGATACAGCAAACACTGCAGTTCTTTTAACAGACACGTGAGAGATTTTCAAATTAGCATCCCTTGTGGATCAAAGCTAGTATTTGTCTACATATTCATTGACATAACTGAAAATCAGAACGTTGGTGATGTGAAAGCTCTCCTTATCAAAATTATTGAGCCTGAAAAGCGTTTGGGAAAAATCAGCATAAACACAGTGACCATACACCACAAAGTGTACACAATTTTGGACTACAAGCCAATACTTATCAACACTATTCAAAATTTCCATGTCGAGTTAAGCAACAAAACTGGCAAAGTTTTTCCCTTTACTGACACCAGAAAAGTAAGAGTAAGTTTGAAATTTCAGTTTGAAATGTTTCATACTACAGCAATCAAGCATCTCAATCAATGCCTTGTTTAATTAACTCCACAGACAAAGAGTCGCTCTGTAACAGGAAGAGTTTTCCACTCTTTGTCTTTCCACAGACAAAGAGTCGCTCTGTAACGGTTTTGGAAGAGTTGCTCTGTAACAGGCGCGTCGAATTTTCCGTCCCACCACAAAAACATTGATTGCAAAATAGTTGTTCAAGAATCACCGGAGTTTGTTGAAGCTGCAGCCAAAGAAAGTCTGCTAAACAAGCATTAAAAAGTACTCTCGCCAAAAAAGCTCACAAACAAATAGGTGTATATCTTCAATTATAAAATGGAAGAGGTCACCACTTTTTAGGAGAAAAAGACGACAATTAAAAACATGTTGCACGAAACCAAAAAAGAAAAATCTCAACAAGACGGATCATTTCTCTATAACCAATCCAAAAAGGAGTCGAATTAATTTTTTCTCTCGGGTGAAAAATGCGAACTTATTTTGTAATACCATCTGAAACCACTCACAGCTGGTATTACTTATTAGAAAAACAAACAATGTTGGTAAAATCTGGACAAACATTTGAACATCAGCAGGACTCCTTTATTCCCCTTCAGTATCTACTTTGGGTTTTGAACTTGTTTGTGAGAACCCGAATACTTCAAAATGATGCAATTGATCTGCGCTACGAATCTGCCTGTGATCGTTTATCTTTGCCATTAATATCCTTCATTCACTTTTCGCCGACTGCACCCTCTCCGCAAACGAATCAGAAAATTCAATAGCTATTGGATTCTATGATCACAAAATTTTCATTGAATCTGAACACTCTCACGGATGCATAAAGTACATGGTTAAAAATCCAGGGCTTTGAATAGGAGGCGGATTTGCTGCTGTTACTGCAGCTGATCTAGATGTAAGAAAAGCAGAGAACGGGAATCAGCTCGGATGATAATTTGTGGAAAGGTTGCTGTTGGTTTCTTCTTCTGTGATAAAAAAAATGGTTACTGGAAAGACACGCCTCTCAATGAGACTCAAGGCGAATTTGTTTTCATTAGGAAAGAGGCAGCAAAACATTTTAATTTTAAAAAGATAAAGCAAACTTATATATTAGAAAATTGACTATATCCGATAATGTCGCTTGTGCAAAAGAAAATAATTAATGGAAACACCTGCGATGTATCAATACAATGACGCCATAACCAAACCACTCTTGAACAAAGAGCCAATCAGAAGATTTTATGATGCTTTATGCGTAGGTATTGGCTTCTGGTTTATGAGAGATAACCATTTTTTGAAAGGTTTTTGCAATTATGGAGCTCCCATTATTTAGATATCAGTTCAAAATTGACTTGTTTTACCTATGGAACACACGTGCTTCTTTTATCGACCGTAGAAAAGTTACAGCAGTTGACAGATGAGTCAGATAACGAAGAAAAAAATGTATCAGGAGCAGGAGAATTAGAAGCTTTTGATGACCATAAGGGGACCTAAGACGCGAAAGATGAAATCCAAACGTCTACTTCCGGGGCAAATATCTTTCTACCACTGTAAACAATTGGGTAAACTATTTACGAAAATCAGTGCCTGTTTTCAGTAGCATTGCTAAGTTAGAGGAACTTTTTTCAATTGATCAATTGAAACAGTTCGATTATGGTTTGAACAACTTGACACAAAAGTTAGTATTAGAATTTGGGTCTAACGAAGGTTTGTGTTTTGAAAACGTACAAGTCCAAAGTACTCTTGGTTCCAATGGAACGTAAAGCATTTCAAATCATGGGTTTTTTTCGTATTGGCTACATTACAGCACACACTGGCAGCTCTTTTAACAGACACGTGAGAGATTTCAAGTCGGCATCCCTTGTGGATCACAGCTACAATTTTTGTAGATATACATTGACATAACTGAACATCAGAACGTTGGTGATGTGAAAGCTCTCGTTATCAAAATCCTGAAAGTCGTTTGGGTAAAAGTAGCATAAACACAGTAACCATACACCAATATTTCTATGCAAATTTGGACTACAAGCCAATACTTACCAACCCTATTCAAAACTTCCATTTTTAGTTCAGCAACATTACTGGTAAACTTTGTCCCTTTACTGGCACCTGAAAAGTAATAGCAAAATTGAAGTTTCAGTTTCATTCTACAACAATAAGGCATCGCAATCAATGCCTCACATTTTGAACACCACAGACAAAGAGTCAGTGATTTTTGAGCGCTTGCTGTTGGTTTTGGAAGAGTTGCTCTGTAATCGGCGCGTCGAATTCTCTGAACCACCACAAAAATTAGGTTGTAAAATAGTTGTTCAATAAGCACCGGAGTTTTTTGAAGCTGCAAAAAACAAAGAAAATCTGCTAAACAAGGAATGAAAAATACTATCGCCAAAACAGCTAACAAACAAATAGATGGATGTCTTCAATTATACAATGGAAGAGGTAACCAATTTCTAGGACAAAAAGACTACAACATACAAAACTTTACAGAAAACCAAAAAGAAAAATCTCATCAAGATCGATCATTTCTCGAAAACCCAGTCCAAAAAGGAGTCGAATTAATTTTTTCTCTCGACTGAAAATGCAAACTTATATTGCATCACCAACTGACGCCACTTACAGCTCGTGTTATTTATTAGCAAAACACACGTTGTTGGTAAAATCTAGACAATAGTTTGAACATCAACAGAACTCTTTTATTCCCTTCAGTATTTGCTTTGGATTTTGAAATTTTTTTGAGAACTCGAATAGTTCAAAATGGTGCAATTGATCTGCGCTACGAACCTGATGATGCTAGCGCCAGTGATCTTATATCTTTGACAATACTATCCTTCATTCACTTTTCGCCGACTGCACTCTCCACAAACGGATCAAAAAATTCTCTAGCTATTCAACATTATGCTCACAGAAGTTTCATTGTGTCTGAACTCTTTTAAGCATGCAAATAATACTTGGTTAAAAATCCAGGTCTTTGAATATGAGGCGGATTTTTCTGCTGTTGCTGCAGCGGATCTAGATGTAAGACAAGCACAGGGCGGAAATGAGCTCGGATATTATTTTATGGAAAGGTTGCTGCAGATTTTTTCTTCTTTGATAAAAAAATGGTTACTGGAATGACACTACGCATCTCAATGCGACTATCTCCAGGTGAATTTGTTTTCATTAGGAAAGAAGTAGCAAAACATTTTTAAGTAAAAAAGATGAAGCAAACTTATTTCATTGAAAAATGAGTATATCCGATAACGTCGCTTGTGCAATAGGAAAGAAATTAATGAAAACACCTGCAATGTATCGATACAATGACGTCATAACCAAACCGTTCGTGAGAAAAGCAGGTAATAAAATCTAGAAACTTGATGAAGTTTTCACAAAAGAGCACATCAGAAAAAGTATTGTTTCTTGTGCGTAGGTTTTGTCTTCATGGGTACCAATAGAGCCAATCCATTCCTTTATCAAGTATCTGGTTTACGAGAGATAACCATTTACCGAAAGGTTTTAAAATTATGGAGCTCCAATTTCAACAACTTATAACAAGCGACCTTGCTAACACTAAATGTGTGCATTAGCATACGTAGATATTGTTCATGGAATATCGTTAAGCAAGTTCCCAAACCATTACATAATGGTGTTTGATTTGACCAGCACTCAGGAGGCAATACAATATTTCATACACCCTGAGATTACCAACTCAGTTGAACTCAATATCAGTTGAACTCATTATCGTCATTATGAGTTGAACTCAAGTCTGATGCAGCTTTAGCGCATAATGTGCAAGTTTTCTTCCTGGGAGAAATGTCTTCCACAATTTTTATTGATTCAACGAGAAACGTATCCATAAATTTTCTCCCAATGAACGGTTTTTAATGAGCGAAGATCAAACTTCAATTCGCATCAAAGACTGCAAGCATTCGCTATTTTTTGTTTCAAGGTATCTATGTCGCCCATAATTACCCTTAGATTTGTCAGTAAATAGTTTTATAACTTTTAGCATATCTGCATTTCTATTAGAAATCACTGGGTAGTGCTCAATAAACTACATGCATATCAAATATATTTTTTAGCAGATCCCTTGACATTCCCAGTACCTACCTGCAATTATATTTTCTCTCGGCTAAACATGTGCAAAAAGATGCAAAAGATGATGGATATAATGAGAGACAGACGAGACACTCAATCTCCATTCTGGTGTTCAGCTCACAACTGTGCTTTTTATCTTGCATATATTGCCCATTATTTCTATAATGAAAACTTGTCATTTATAGCAGAATTAGATGAGTTGTAACTACTAGAATCTCTAAAGTATATAGAAAGAAAATAAATTTAGTTTTCGTCAAAATAATCACCTTTTACAACTTTCAGTTTCTTTTTCAAAACTGGAAATTCAACAAATATTTAAAATCTCTCGGAAAAAGCTCCCTTGACCACTCAGTGAAAAGTATCCATGATTTAGTTGAGGAAAGCGGAATGCTCGCCAAGCTTTAACTGATAAAAGCTCATAGTCTCATAGTCACATCAAGAACTGTAGAAGAAAGTGTCTTTGATAAAGACGTAGCAATAATTGCTTCGAACACGTTCTCACAAGATTTTGGAAGTTATTTCTTTGTTTTATTGACTGAAGGATGCTTTGATTCTGACAGATACACAACAGCAACATGTCGCCGAGAAATAACTGAGCCTCTTTTGATAAAAAAAATTTTCTGAGTACTCAAAATAAGTCACTTGAAAATGTAACCTTACAAGGAATTGCCGTCGGAACATACAAATTTACCCGTTTAACAATGAAAATTCTCAGCATTGGTGTTTGTGTATAGCAGTTTTAACGTTTCAGTCGACGCTGACAGGAACGTTTAATCAGCAGACATTGTTAACTGAAAGGCATGAAGAAACAACGAACAATTCAGTGCGCGTGTCGAAAAATTTTTTTTGTACGAGTTGTACAACACATTGAGAGGTACAATGTCATTTGTCCGCAGGATTTTCCTATTTGATTATTTCTTTGAACATATTATTTGAAGCAGAGTGGCTGAAAAAATTTCAGCAAACGCCAGCAGTCAGCTATGTTTACCCTGAACTCAGTTGCCCGTATGTCACAGAAAAAGCAGTCATATTGCATATTTCTGGAAAAACAAAACATGCTTCGGATAAATTGACAATTTATACAAATTGAGGGCACTGAGATGATCTCTGCCATTCGTTTCTCCGTATTGGCGAAATAAAAACGCGTATATCGAAAAAGTTTGACAATAGAGTCGTTGCAGTTGTTGAAACCATTGACAGTACAGAGTGAACTCCTTCGCATACAGTGAAGTAACAGGGCATGGCTAATTGTTTCTAACTATGTATCAGTGAAATCCTTACTATGTTTGATTGAAAATGATTGGACACTTTATAATATGTATACGAGTTTGCTTTTTAATTATGAATCAATAGCAATGTAATTTTCTGTTTGGTTAAACGTTCGTTAAACGTGTTTTTATTCATCAAAATGCATATCTTAGACATTAGTAACATAGAAGTATTTTGGCGTCGTCGAATTTCATGGGTCCCTGCATGTCTTAATTGATAATTTTAACCGTTAAGTAGTTCTTGCTTATCACATATCCCGGGTCAAAGAAAAATCAGAAAAAAATGTAAGACAAATGGTGAATGAAGGTGAATGCGGTGAAAATATGTAAATTTACCACATTTCACCGCTTACTAGTTTACCGTCCTTACAGGAGTTCGAAGCCCTCACCTCCTGCATGTCATTCGCTTCTTCTTCCACAGCGCCAACTCTCAATACGTTGGAAGTTATCTGTTTTGATT
This sequence comes from Convolutriloba macropyga, assembly GCF_964194025.1. Taxonomy (NCBI): domain Eukaryota; kingdom Metazoa; phylum Xenacoelomorpha; order Acoela; family Convolutidae; genus Convolutriloba; species Convolutriloba macropyga. The sequence continues at coordinate 5,797 of NW_027450702.1, read as the reverse complement.
TAAAGTCAACTTCACTCTACTTCCTCTAAAATATGCGTATTAAATCAACAGAGTGAACTGAAAAAAAGTTGCTCCAACCTTGTCATTTCAATGAAGAAAGGGTTACGTGACTCTGCCTGAAGTCAGAGAACTTCTGGCGTTTATCGAGAACCGCGAGATAATAAGAGAGAATTTCAAATTAACTTCAGCAGTGTCACGTGACCGCACCTAAAGCACGGAACCCGCATATTTTTAAATGACTAAAGTCAATGGAAGGAAACCCAACTACAACATCAAAACGACAAAGCGCAAGACGATAGAAGCAACTGGAGAAGCAGGACAGGCATTGGAGAAGCTGGTGACGACCTGAGAAGTGACAAAACGACCTGAGAGTGAACGGAAGTGATTTAAAAGTGGAGAAGCAGATAACAGACGAAAGAGCAGAGACAAAAGACGAGTGAAACCAGAAGCAGTATCCCCTGCTTGGAGAGTATATGAGGTGACTTGAAGCCTTACCAGTAGCCTAATAACTCGTCCGAAAAGGTGCTGGTGAGGTGAATTGGTGCCTTTTTGCTTTTTCTCTGCATAGACTAGATGAAGGAAATCATAGACCACTACAGATAAGTACCCTAGAGCTTATACAGCTCCTTATCAGCATCCTCAAAGCTAGAAAATCTCGAATTTAAATATAGGATAAGTTTTTTGCAACTTTTTTATAGGATTTGTGTTAATGCAGAAAATGCTTTTTGTATAACTTATAGAATAAGATTTTTGCAAATTTCAATAGAGAATGAGCGTTGTTGCAACTTTTGACTTCGCCATTTTTAGTGCAATAAAGCTAAATTGAGTAATTTAGATATAATCCGACTCCCGGACGCCGGGTATTACAAACAAAAGTTCGACATGTCTCCCTCAAACGCCAATAATACTCTAATTCTTGAATATTAAAAACCATTCAGCCCACAACTGCGTACAACTGCAATCAAGTCCCCCTCTCATTCTCCCCGAAACGACCCATACGAACCCCCTCTCTCCAACGATAACATAAAAATGGGTTTAGATCCAAAAAACTTCCCTGAACCAAATGAAAACCCTGAAAACGAAATCGAAAACTGTGCTAGTTTTATTAGAGCCCGACAACGAGCCCTTGACGCCAGCGATAAAACCGAAGCCGCTAAAAAAGTCCTAATGTAGAGCAGCAAAAAGCAGACGTTAATTATTAAAAAAATCGTGGAAGTTAAAATTTGAGGGAGAGACCTCAACTAGCTGCTTTCGCCAACTCCTTGAAGAGACTTACCAACCAAAGCAATCCGGGCAGTGTAAGAGAAATGCCAATAAAAAATTGCTTATCTATAAAACCCAAAATTAAAGGAGCATTCAAATTGCTGTTACCAAAAAAACATCAAAAAAGAGTCTCAAAAGTACATAGTAAAAGTTAACTCTAACAACAGCAAAAGCCGGTAAAAAGCAACCCCATGCTTCGTAATTATAAAACTTTGCTAGACGTCAGCCTAAACACAATTGCAGAAGAACTAAACCAACAAGGAATTAGGCCAAAAAATATTTTTAGATACAAAAGCAGTGTAACAAATAAAAAATCAAGACTAGTTAGAGTCCTATCAAAAGATGAAAACCAAGCAACAAAGATCATGAATGGGGTAGTATTGTGCCTAGAAAAATTCAAACATGAACCGTCAAAACAGCAACCAAAAATAGTGCAATGCTTCAAATGTCAAACAACTGGTCACATAGAAGCAGACTGCGACAATGCGCAACGATGTCCAAGTTGCGGTTGACACCAACACTTCAAAATGATCCTGGTTGCACAAATTACAACAAAAAGCATAGCGCTGCATACAAAGGATGTCAAAAATACAAAGAATCCAATCAACAAGCAAGCGCTGCGTCATATGAAGGGGCTCTCAAAGTAAATCAGAAAGCAAAGACAAAAAAAGAGTACAAAAACTGTTAAGTGATGATCAAACACAAATCAAGGCAAATCTCGAAAGTATACTAACAAGTCACTTTAGCAAAATCGAAAACAAAATTACACAGATAAAAAACATCGCAAACAGCGCCTTAGAATCAACCTTCAAACCTAAATTGACCAAATAAACGCAAACTTACAAAACACGATGAAACTAAATGAAAAACCAGAGAAATATTTAATCAAACAGTCATGGAAGACATCACAACAGTGTCAAGTGAAGTATTAAAAGACGACAAACTGGAAGTAGATGAAGGGAAAATGAGACGAAAACTAATTACACTGAATGACATCAGAACTAAAAACCAGAACACTCAGCACTAAAACAAACAATTTGAAAAAATTTAAAGATCAGAACTGTTTAAAACTAGAAATATAATGATTAGAAAACAAAAAACAAAAAAAAACACTAAAAGTTACGCGACTAAACTGCCGCGGACAAATTAAAATTAAAATAAAACTACTAGATATACTGGAAAAAAACTCAAACCAACATAGCTTGCTTTAATGAAGTCAACATAGGTACGAAAAATGACCTAAACTTAGAAGGCTATACCCTAGCAGGAAACAGTAAATACAACCATATAGGATCTGCAATCTACATCAAATATCGATAAAATTTTGAAGTTATGGAAACGAAAACATAGGTTTCAGAAAGCAAATTGCGACCAGAGTGTATCTTTATATAAACAATTGGACTGTACATAGCAAACGTCTATGTATCACCACAACTAGAAAGAAGAATGGAGCTAATCACAAAAACACCAAACAACAAAGCCCGCTTAATTACTGGTGACATCAAGAGAAACCACCTCATGATTGGAGTCAATGACCTACTCACTAACAGAACAGGGAAATTAATTGAACAATGGCACCTAGCGAACTCCAAACGAACAAGCTTATTTGATAAATTTTGTCTTTTCAATAAAATTTCCAAGGATCATTACCCAACTGTGAGCACCCATAACATAGATAAACCAATCAAAACAAATAACAAAGTAAGCTGAGAAAAATACAAAAAATCATATCTTGCATAATTCAGATTCCCTAGATAGAAACATAACAAACGAAATAGACTTAGAAAGAAACGTAGACAAATTTACAAAAAACTTTCAAGCTGTATACAACGAGAGCATATATGTGAATAAACACATAGCTACAAACCACGAAATCATGAAACTGACACTAGAAAAACGTAAGTCAGAAGGAAAAAGAAACAAGTTGAGAAGAATTGGACGAAAAAAAAGATAACACAATACCAAGTAATATGCAACAAAAACAATATACTCACAAAAGAATTACAGAATATAAATAAGAAAAACACAACAGGACAACAAACGAAACTAGTTGAAACACTAAATCAAGCAAAAAAGGTAAAAAAATTTTGGGAAGCTGCAAAAAGGTTACTTAACCGGAACCAGAAAACCAAAGAAAAGTTTGAAATTAAAAATCAGGAAGCTGCAGATGCCTTTGGCGAAAACATAGAAACAACAATGAAAGCAACCGAATGAAAAACAGATAAGGCTGAACACCATCAGATTTTTTAAAAAAAAAAATAATAGAAAGAAAATTATTTGAAAAAAAGGCAACCAATCTAAGTGAAGACGAAAGAAAACGCACAGAATTAAAACCTGCAACTCTTAAAAGTATATGGGGAAATCTTATGGAAGTTTACAACTTCAATAATGATTCCAAAAGTACGAAGAGATCGCGAAACGCTGAAATGATACAGACCATTATCATTAATCTCCAGCCTTGGAAAATTATGCGAGAGCATTGTAAATGAACACTAGATAAATCAATGTGAAAAACTAAACCTATTCAGCGACCAAAAACTCCTACAGATCTGGCAGATGCACTACAGAAAATAGAAAAGGAAACAACAAGCTTTAAATGGAAAGGTGTCACAGCTGCTGCCTTTTTAGATGTAGAGCAAGCTTTCGAAATTGTATAGCACGAAGGTATCTTGTACAAGCGCATTCAGGTTAATACACCATGGTGGATCACAAAAAGGACTAGCAGCTTTTTTAGTAACAGAAAAATCAAAGTAAAAGGCAACCAAGCAGTTTACAAAAGCTTTATAACCGATGCACGGGTCCCCCAAGGGAGCCTTATGAGCCCAACGTTGTTCAATATAAATGTAACCAACCGAAATGTAAAGATATATCAATTTCACAAATTGCAGTTGACATCGCTATAAACTAACCACCTGAAACACAAGATATAGCTACTAAACATCTAAAAATTTGAAACCAAACCCTTAGAAAATTGGTGCACTTATTGGAAAATACTCCTCAGCGTGGGAAAAACACTATACACTATCATCACCAAACATTTACTAAAACCTGAAGCTAAGACTAGATTCAGAAGACAATAAGGTAAGCAATGAGGTAAAATTACTTGGACTTAGCCTAATATATAATTTGACCTGGACAAAGCTTGTCAACAAAATAGTCACAAAAGAGCATCAAAGGATCAACATGCTAAGACACAGAAAAGCAAAAAACTTAAAATATAATACTATCATGTACCTATATAAAACAATGGTGAGACTACTATACATGTATTCAAACGCAGCTCTCGCAAATGTAACAAAAACTGATGTCAGCAAGATACGAATAGGAGGAAATAAAGCTATAAGACTTGTATATAACCTGCCAATGTGAACGAACGTAGATGAATTACATGAAACAGGATATTTACAAACAGTCAGCAAAACAATTCAAAAATTATGCTCGTACTTCCTCACGACAGCTATAAAACGAAATAAAAAGATTAAAAACCTAGTAAAAAAACATTTGCTAACTTGGAGCCAGATCAAGATGTATCAAACAATTTTGCAAAAATTTTATAAAAATCAAACAACGGTGAATGCGGACGTGTTTTGGTAAAACTCGAGACTTTAGCTGATGACCTTAAAAAAACAATCAGAGGAAAAGAGGTGAAAGGAAAAAAAAAACAAAAAAAAACAAAAACAAAGCCAAAATTCGAAAACAAAGGTGGATGTGGACGTCTCGGGGTATGACTTGAGATGTTAGCTGAAGTCATTTAAAAAAAAAAGAATAAAAAATAAAAGAAAAAACTAAGACACATTTCTAAAAAAAAAAGGTAGTCGTGGAAGTCTTGGGGTATGACTCGAGGACGTTAGCTGAAAGCATCAAAAACAATAGCAAAAAATCATAAAATCTATACAAAAATAAAAAAAGTGGATGTGGACGTCTTGGGTTATAAAAAGGCTGAAACAATGGCTGCCATTTTTGAGCATATAATGCTCAAAGTTTGACATGCAGTTTTTCGGGAAATTTGTTTCAGATCAAAAATTTTAATAAATCGATTTTTCAGAATTTTTTTTTGCACGAAACCTAGTTTCATGTAGTCCATTGAACAAAATTAATCCATAACATCCAGGTATAACATTCACGGATAATGGGGCGATTGATGATTCGTGGCTACCGCAAGCTGACAAAGTGAAAAAGATCTCGTCCACTTTTTTAGTACAGGTAATTTTTCGAACTATTTCATTCATAACGCTCCAATTTTCAATACATATCTAAATATATATATACATATATATATGTATATATATATATATATATATATATATATATATATATATATATATATATATATATATATATATATATATATATATATATATATATATATATATACATATATATAAAATTTATGAGGGTGTTGGTAGAGAGGGCACATTTCACAAAAATTTCGATAAACATTTCAGCAGTATCATAGTAAGTGAAGTTCAAAGTCTTTATTATCAGAAGATATACCCTTGTAATGATACAGTGATTCTTGAAGGTATATAAGAAG
>NW_027450701.1:0-24460 GCF_964194025.1 Convolutriloba macropyga | reverse complement strand
CTTAACAGCTGGTTTGGGTGACGGCCCTTTTGAAAAACTCATCCAGAAATGATGAACAATTTTTTAAGATCCCCGCAACCAATCAATCAAAAAATAAGAAAACAAACTGTCGAAAGGTGTCTCTTGAAAATTTGATCTACAAAAATTTGGCTGCCTCAAATTCATTTTTTGCATTTTAAGATCTGAGCGAAAAAGATAATTTGATCTGTAAAATTTATAAGTTTTAGTCAACCTCAACCGCAGGGTATTTCCAAGTAATGCAGTATTAATTTTGGCCTGCCTTAATAAACCTGTTCGAGGTTGCGTGGGTGGTATTTGCAAGTAGACACGTTTTCAAGTCAATGAAAGAGCGAGGCGATCTCGTTGCAGCTTCTTCAACAGTTTCCTTCAGAAGATCAAGAAAGCAAAGTTCAAAAACAGCGAGCATACTGTTTGTTAGAAATATTTAAGGCTATCTGTCCGTTTGCCGGCTCTCAGAATTTTGCGATAGCATAACTCATTTTTTTTAGATTTTGTGTTTGTGCAGATATAAACCATTAGTTCGTATGAAACCAAGTGCCTGGGATTGTGGTACATGGTTTACCATTTAACCATAAAACAACTTAGTTTTTGATGCAGTGAATTAATACAGTCATATGCAGTATGTATTTTATCTCATTTGTTACCTCTGCAATTGCCGTGTGATTGTTCAACCTCTAAAGAGTAACAGGTACTTACGCACTAATAGACTGACAGTGAAAAGATCAAGTGCAGTCTGCCTGCGACAGAAGTGAATTAAAGTTGTGCGTTAACAATCTCTTGACCTAGTGATTAAGATAGAACACGTGAAGGATCTGAGTACCACATGGCGCAGTCAACGGAAAAGGAAGAACCATATAAGGACTGGAACCATTTTGGGATCGTCCCAGCTCCAACCCCCCCCCATTCCATGGGAGAAGTGGAGAAGTCAACTCAAAATGGCCCTCGTCGCAAAGACAAATATAGAACTTGACGAACTCCTAAGAGAGAAACCGACAACAATCATCTTCCCCCCGGAAACAGTGGAAGAACAACCGGTTAACAACCCGACACAGACAATGGAAAGGGAAAGACTCACAAGATACAGTCAGGAAGTAGTCAAATGGAAGAACGAGTGTAACCTAATTGATAGGATAGGGGTGTTGTGCGGAGACAAACCAGGGGATGTCGCCGACAGAAAGGCAAAATCAATGGTCTATCTAACAATTGGAATCGAGGGACGCCGGATGCTCACCCAAAAGTACCCCCACACAAACGTCGAGAACATCACGACACTACAACTGTGGGAAGAATTGGAGTTGACATTTATAGGGCCACGAAATGTGACGTTTGACCGATATCTACTGCTAACCAGACGTCAGCAAAAAAGAGAAACCATGGAGCAATTCCGCTCTGCCCTAAGGTCCCTGGCAGAATTTTGTCAACTTGGAGCATTAGAAGACGACCTGTTAAGAGACATCTTCACAGCCAATATGACCCACCCGGAAATACAAAAAGAACTCCTGAAGGTAACACTCGACCCAGGAAGGCACTGGAATTAGGCATTAGTATTGAATTAGGCGCAAGAAGCCAGTTAGCCATACAGGCAAAACACACGTCGAACCCATCCATGGTATCCATTGTAGGACGATCGGAGCCCGTATTAGCAATCTCGAGCTCAAGATACCGTGTAAACTTCAGAGGCAATTACAACCAGCCCAGAGGCACAATCACACAGCCCAGAGGCAACAACAACAACAACAACCAGTCAATCAGGCAACAAGTACAACACAACTGCAGAAACTGTGGACAACCCTGGACACAAGATCATAGAGCCAAATGTCAAGCATACGGACAAATATGCCGAAGATGCGATAAGCCCAACCACCTAGCCAAAGTATGCCGATCAAATTTGACACGTAATAACAACAAGAACATCAACGAAATAGAAGAACGCAACGAGCCACCATACGAGGACAACATAAACATGGTCTCCCTAAATGACGAAATAGAAAGCATGACACACGACTCCGAGGAAGACTACAGTGTGAACCTCGTTTCCCCGACAGACCGATCACCAACCCCAACCAAACTCAATGTGGAATTCGGCAATACGAAATATTGGGTTATGGTAGACTCGGGTAGCTCACACAGCTTAATCACGGAGAGGATGGCCCGCGAGATAGAGGTGTTGGACAAAAACAGTTGGTGGAGTCGTAAGACGAATCCAGTTAACCTGAGAAGCTTCACTAACACACCAATCAAGAACAGAGGCACCCTATACTGCGACGTCGAATGCAATGAATGGAACGCTGGAAGAGCCGACCTTATCGTGGTACCCAACAACCATAGAGCACTGATCGGCCGCGACCTCTTCCAAGGACTAGGGATACAAGTCAACCAACAAACATCCTCAACTTCAGAAGGTAAGAACGTCGCAATGATAGAAAACCAAAATAACAAAAGCCTAAAACAAGAAATAGCAAAACAATTCCCCGGTCTAATAAAACGAATAGGACGATCAGTCAATCACACAGTCAAATCCAAATTTAAAACAAACTTTACACCGGTACACCAACGAGGCCGAAGAGTACCGATTCACCTAAAAAAACAAGTCGAAGAAGAACTCAAAAAGTTACAAAACAACGGAAATATAATAAAACTGGACAAATGTAGCGACAAAAACTTCATATCCCCAATAGTAATTACAGTCAAGAGAGACAAAACAATAAAACTACCCATGGACTCCAAAATAATAAACAAGGCAATTCACAAAAACAAATACCAGATGCAAAATATTGATTGCCTGATGGACAACATCGCCCAATCCATCTCGGAATCGTCGCACGAAGGCGAAGTACTTTTCTCAACAATTGACTTACAATACGCGTACAGTCAACTACCGCTAGATGAACCAACAACAAAACAATGCAATTTCAATATAGTAAGCGGCCAAGCCACCGGAACGTAGCGATTTATTACAGGTTCTTACGGCCTAACAGATATGCCGGCACAATTCCAAAAAGCAATAGACAATACACTAAAAGGCCTCACAGACACATATACTTTCTTAGATGACATAATCATAGTCTCCGGCGGAGGAAAAAATACCACAAAGAAAAAGTTTTCAAATGCTTACAAAAACTAGACAAAAAAAACCTAAGCATAAACTTAGAAAAATGCCATTTCGCTAAAAACGAAATCGAATGGCTAGGATTCGAAATTAATCAAAACGGTATAAAACCACTCATTAGCAAAACAGAGGCCATCCAAAACCTAAAAGCCCCGAACACATGCAAACAATTAAAATCATTCCTCAGAAGCGTACACCATTCAACAAAATTCGACCCTAACCTAGCCACCCAGTGCAGAGTTTTTAGAGACCTCCTGAAAAAAGACAATAAATACCACTAGGAGCCAAAACATCAAATAGCATTCGAACACATAAAACTCCCCATAAAAAACATAACAGAAAATACGCACTACGATTCCACGAGAAAAACAAGAGTCAGAACGGACGCATCAAGATCCGGACTCGGAGCCGTCTTAGAACAGGAATCGAACAAAGGGTGAGAGACAATTGCGTACGCTTCACGCTTCCTAAATAATGCCAAAGAAAAATATAGTATAAACGAATTGGAACTTTTAGGGGTAGTCTGGGCACTCGATTATTTTAAGCACTACCTTTACGGTCAATACTTTACCGTACAAACAGATCATAGAGCTCTACTATCCATATTAAAAGACAAATCTACAAAAGCACATCAAAGTAGATTAACACGTTGGTGCGATAGGTTAATCCCCTTCCACTTTCAAATCAAACATATACCAGGATCAAAGATGGGATTAACAGATTATATATCGAGGAAACCCCATAACAAGGCAAAGCCAATAAGTCGCTATGATGAAGACTTTGTGATCGCACAAATAGACGCAATCATACAGACCATTAATGCAATTAAGCAAAGGGGAAGACCACGAAAACTAGACAATTTGGAATCGCTCGACGATTCCAAAGCACTAACCAAAAAGCCGGAAATCAAACGACCAAGAGACCGCCCACAAAAATTACCCTTGCAATCGCAGGACGATTCCAAAATCAAAGTGCCTAGAGCACAAAGTCACAAGACAAAACCACAAGCGGTGCAAAAGTTGCACAATTACAGCCTACGTAGAAAACAAGTATTACCAAATACGGAAAACCACGAGACAATAGACGCAGCAAGTTTAACAAAAGTCGAACAGCAAACCATTGCAAAAGCGCATTTGCCAAACAACTCTGCTACAGAACAGTCATTGTTAAAATCCAAACATAATTTCGAAATGAGTAATCAACAACCCTCAAGCCAACAAACGCCACCTACATCATCCGCAAAGAACCCGATATCATTTTCCACCTACCTCAGCCCAGAGAAAGACGCCCGCCCCACAAAAGCAGACACTCAACTCGACAAAGCAATACGCGACGTCTTCAGTTCAACACTAATCGCGGCTGTGACAAACAGAGACTCAGTTCTACGCGAAAAAAAAAGATTGTATAGTACAAGGGGGCGAACTGAGATGCAAGGCCGTAAGCAGACAAATCCACACACACTGGAAACAACTAAGTGTGAACGACGGGTGCATCCTCCTGGACAATCGGCTAACAATCCCCAACGCAATGAAAGACGCGGTAATAGATGTACTGCACGCAACACATCCGGGCGCGTGTGGAATGACCGAATTAGCAACCAGACTATGGTGGCCGTTCATAAAAAGAGATCTCATCAAAAAGTCAAAAACGTGCCGCCCGTGCACAGAAATTGGTAAGAACCTTAAAAGCATAATACCAAAAACCAAATGGTCACCACTAAAACCATGCGTCGAACCAAATGAAGAAATACAGATAGACTTGGGCGGCCCAATAAAAGATGGCCAAGGAAGAGAAGTATACTTCCTTGCATGCATCGATAGTTTTTCTAAGTTTCCTACACTTAAACTATACATCAATGCGAATGCCCCAAACATAGAACATTTTCTAACTAAATAAATTGCTATTCATGGGGTAACCAGATACGTACGAATGGACCAGGCTAGATGCCAAACAGGAAACGTAATGAAAGAATTCTGTAATAAGAATAATATCAAATTAATATTCGCACCAGCGAACGACCATAGATCTATAGGACTCGTGGAAAGGCTGATACAAACAGTAAAACGTCGATTAGGTTGCATCAAACTAGATACAACTCAACGCCCTTTCAACATAAAACAGTCACTTAGACAAATCGCACAGGAACTAATAATATGCCGGAAAAAAGCAACTAACATATCCCCTTTCGAAGCGCACTTCGGCCGACCCGTAAACACACCAATAACTAACATAACCTCTCAGGCGGATAGCCGAAACCCAAAATGGCCAAACATTAAGTCTGATTATTTAGATGACAACATCATGGGCAATGACGAATTGATCTCTGATGAGCGATGGATTCAAGAGACGTTGGACAGTGACGAGGAAGTGAAGGCATCCAAGCAACGAATGCTATCAAAAGCACTCAACAACAAAGATGAAATCCCGCGCACCTTTCGAATGTCTACACACAGCCCCCTACAATCACTGGCCGAAAACAGCAAGGAACTAAAATTCGCAAGAAAGACCCTCTCCACCACTCGAAGTAAGAAACAATTACAGGGACTATATGAAGCCATCCCCGAAGAAGCGGCACTGATAAAAACCTCCGGCTCCACAATGACAATCAAGTACCCCGGCCAAGATGACACGGTACTTCACAAATCAGAAGTAGCACGATTCGGGACCCCATCACAGCCGAGAATACCACTGATTCAATTTGCCGCTAGAAAAACTGTCGTCGACCACCATGGCAAGATCCAACGACACATGAACGCACATAATAAGGAACAGAGCGCGAAGCTAAAGGGAGGGAAATCCATCAGAAAAAGACCAAGCGATTCACCCACGAATCCAAACCTATCTAATCTCCTAAAAGTGAACCGCACGAAGGTCCCTCCAAAACGAAAATTTGTCCAGTCACCAAGGAAAGGGACAACAGGAGCAAAGAAACAAAAGACAAAAACCCCACCCGACTCCCCATTCGAAGACGAAGACCTCGAACTGGAACCAGCCCGACAACGGAAACACAGCAACAATGAGAACTCTGACTACAATCCTCAAGAGGATCCATCGATACAACCTATTGCAGCACACATGAACCCAAGGAGGAGCAACAGGACAACAAAGAAGTCTGAAAAATATGGCCAAAGCGAAACCCTGACAACCGATGAGGACACTGAAGACTCTGAAAATAGACCCCAAGAAAGCGCTTAACAGGAATCGCTAATTACCAAGCAACTACTACAGCGCTGGACAATAACCAACAATCCCAGGCACAACAAGTGGAAGGGCAGGACGAATCCAAGGCACAAAAAGAGGATGAACAACAAGCAAAGACCCTACCACCACCACACGAGGACTACGACGATACCGCTTTTCCACAACAAGCAACCGCACAACAGTCACCTAAGACAACAACTGTCGATGAAGACAACGAAGAAAGAGAGTTAGATCCACATGAGTGTTTATATCCACGTGACTTATAAACTTTGTTTCCTCCCCGAGGGGAAATGTGGTACATGGGTTACCATTTAACCATAAAACAACTTAGTCTTTGATGCAGTGAATTAATACAGTCATATGCAGTATGTATTCTATCTCATTTGTTACCTCTGCAATCGCCGTGCGATTGTTCAACCTCTAAAAAGTAACCGGTAGTTACGCACTAATAGACTGACAGTGAAGAGATCAAGTGCAGTCTGCCTACAACAGAAGTGAATTAAAGTTGTGCGTTAACAATCTCTTGACCTAGTACTTAAGCTAGAACACGTGAAGGATCTGAGTACCACAAGTTCGTATGAAACCAAGAGCTAACAGCCTTCAATTTTGATTTTGTATAATAGTTGCGAATTCTATAAAAACACCGCAAGTGGTGTTTAGTTTGTTCACAGTTTGTCAAAAATGAAAACCAAATTTTATTTTCTATCAAGAGTTAAGCCTAAGTTTTTTACAGATTCTTCTAAATCCGCATGATCAAATTCGGTTTCAACTTAAGCCGTAAGTTTTTACGGAAATACATCAATTGAGATTTTTTTTTAGAAAAAGCGCAAAGTTTTTTTTTCGTTAAACCATGATATCGCTTCCGTAATACTAATTTTGATATTGAATTCAACGTCCTCTCTTTTACAAACTATGTTCGTATCTTCGGCAAACAATGTGATTTCCGATTTTTTCATGTTTGTTGGCAGATCTTTTACAAATATTAAGAACAGGAGTGGCCTAAGCAGAGAGTAAACATATTTTTGCCGCTTGTTGAGGTAGGACTGAATAAGTCTATTGAAATGGCCTCTAAAACCATTCACGAAAAAAAGCACTGAATACAATTGACGCAGAGCTACTTTTTGGGTCAGTTGTTGTGCATTCGGTTTAAGGTTCTTCTTGACACAGCAAAAAGTAATGTGATCAAGATATGGTAATGTGATCACCGCACAGAATTGAAATATCAAAAGAATAAGTAATGTGATCACCATACAGAATTGAAATAATATGGTTCAGCGCTGATTTACTCTGAGACTATGATGCGGGTGAAAGTTAGAAAGCAGTTATGGTTTTAATTCTCACTTCATCTTGCCTTCTTCTATACAGTCACTGAATCCACTCTGGTCTTTGAACTTGCGAATGGACAGACCCAGTTTATAGCTGAATCCAGGACCAATATCAAACGAGTAGGACTTATCCCATGTCGTCATTGACGTCACTGTTGGGTCATACAGGTAGACCTTGAAGTTGAGACCTCCTCCTATTTGGAACACTGGCATTCCCTGGTCCACTTCGAAATCTACAATAAACAGATCATCTTCTTCAGAAATAGTGTCTTGATGGCCGAGAGGTAATGTGCGTGATCGACAGTAAAATCCAATGACACCGTATGCAAAAATGTATCCATTTGTTTTGGATGTCAACTGGCGACAATAATAATCCGGACTTAATGCCCAATTTCAATCGAAACAGTAATAACTTTTCATCATGTGGCTTTTTACTTCAACCAATGCTAGGAGGTTTTTCCAGGATGAGAAACCAACACCAAGACAGGCATGGACCGGACACATCGACTTGGGTGGGGTACCGGCCAAATATTTGGTCAAGATGGCCAAGACCCAGCCAGCTCAAAACCCATGTGCATGGGCCGAATGATGCTTATAAAATTTAAGGATAGGTCAATCCCAAACATTGTCCGGATAATATGCCTGTGCTCCTAGCTCTTATCGTCCGCGAAAAAAAGTCTGGTAGATACAAAATCTGTCTTCGTGTCCAGGGATCCATCGTGGGTTTGAAAGTTGGAACTTACCAAAGACAAGCCTCATAGTCTGAGAAGTGAGCCATACTTCTCTATCTGGGACATCTAGCTCCCAGCACTGGCCCACTCTTGTGTACAACGCCACCCAACGCCCACCTGTGCTTGATTGGAGACAACTGCGGTCTTTCCACTGGCACACCTTGACTATCGCATCGACATCGGAACTGACTATTCCGAGGAGCTGATCCCACTGAAAAAATTCCATCATTGTGTCCTCGTATCCAGGGTCATTGTATTGTGCCAAATGTAATCTCAGTGAAGATCGATATTCTAAAACAAAACGAACAAAAAGGGATAGGTGGTTATAGTGAGTGAGTGAGTTAGAACACAAAAATAGAGCCGTTCGCGTTGGCATGCAAAAATTATTTATTAGATATGCAATGCAAATTTGCGTTTGTTTGGTGAATTTATTATGCTGTGATTCGAAACACGAAAACACTCCTATTTTCGTTAGAGAAGTGTGCTTGAGTTTGATTCAAAAATATGAATTTCGCTCCACGAAACAACTTATCGTTTTTGGATGATGGATTCGGATTCGCTAGGCGAATCGCGATTAAATTCAGTTGGAATTTTAGACTAGCTTTCGCTGGGTGACTCTGAGATAAGCAGAAAAGAAATTTGATTTAAAATGAGAAGGAATGAATTTCAGGTAACATTAATATTTAAACAGATAATACTTCACAGTTAATTCGAGAAGTGGGTGAATGCAAATGTAAAAATGTTAAGAAGCATACCATCAGACAGAAGACAGGCCGATCTTCAACATTTCCCTCCGGCCGAAGCAAACAAATAACATATATTTTTAAACATAATAAATTGTGAACTGTGTACTGGTTATCATAAGGTATATTAAATTAAATGATAATTAAGATGAAATTTTAATTCACTTCTAAGGAGTTTTCTTAGCAACTGTTGCAGTCGGAGGCCTTTTTAGCTTTTATAACCAGCAAATCGGTTTTCTTGTAACTCGGAGAAATATAGCTGGACATGATTGAGTGCGTGAGCAGCATACAATTTCTAAATGTGTTTCAGGAGGAGTCGGGTTTTAGTGTGCTATATCTTAATAAATGCCGGCTAAGCTTTGTTTGTGTTGTTTTTATGTTTCTTTAAGGATTTGCCGTCGCTCCAGTCTTGAGGGTAACTGGAACGACGAACTTTTGAAAACTAGGGGGGGAACGCTAGGGGAAATTTGCAGCAAACCCATTCGACGCATTGAAGTTGGTTATCGAAGATGAAGTGCTTATTAGATTTTGATGTGTATTTTGCGTTTTTGGTTAATGTTGCTGACGCAATTGCGTGTAAGCGTAAATGAAAGAGCATATTGATTGTGCGTTCGCACAGATTATTCCAACTGGGAAATAGCCTAATGGTTAGGACCTAGGGCCCTTAATCTAGAGGTTGAGGTTCGAATCCCGGTGGGACAAAATCTCTTTTTTTATATAGATGTAATCCAGAGGTCAAATTAATAGCATTTTTGACCTATTCCGACCTTGAAAAGAGCATCAATTACGTTTGGCCGACAACCTTGCTAGTTGTCTGATGTAAATCTTACGTACCTTTTTCTCTTACGTTGAGTCTTATCAGTCTTATCTGTCTTATAGGTGTTGAGTCTTATACGTTGAATCTTATACGTTGTGAAATACAAAAAATTTGGATTTCCTGTACCGAAACAGGATTTTGCTTGCTATATCGACTTTGTACCGATACATTGCTGATCTCAAGAAATTAAGTCTTGAATTCTTATTAGTTTTTTTAATAAAGACTTCGATTATTGATCCTTTTTGAAAGTTATCGCAACGAGAGCGGACATTTTGGTCCACCGAGAGAAAAAATCAGGGAGCACAACAACAACTGGACTTGTGAACACTTGTGAAGAGTCGGCTTCCCAGCCCAAAAAGTGAGAGAAGTGGTTTCAGTCATCATTTTACATGCAAATTGGGTGACTGGAACATCCTGACGTGGTCTTCAGGGCAGTGCAACCGAGCATCACAAAAACTGTAGGACCGAGACAATTTTTAAACATAATAAATTGTGAACTGTGTACTGGCTATCATAAGGTATATTAAATTAAATGATAATTAAGATGAAATTTTAATTCACTTCCTAAGGAGTTTTCTAAGGAACTGTTGCAGTCGGAGGCCTTTTTAGCTTTTATAACCAGCAAATCGGTTTTCTTGTAACTCGGAGAAATATAGCTGGACATGATTGAGTGCGTGAGCAGCATATAATTTCTAAATATGTTTCAGGAGGAGTCGGGTTTTACTGTGCTATATCTTAATAAATGCCGGCTAAGCTTTGTTTGTGTTGTTTTTATGTTTCTTTAAGGATTTGCCGTCGCTCCAGTCTTGAGGGTAACTGGAACGACAAACTTTTGAAAACTAGGGGGGAACGCTAGGGGAAATTTGCAGCAAACCCATTCGACGCATTGAAGTTGGTTATCGAAGATGAAGTGCTTATTAGATTTTGATGTGTATTTTGCGTTTTTGGTTAATGTTGCTGACGCAATTGCGTGTAAGCGTAAATGAAAGAGCATATTAGTTGTGGGTTCGCACAGATTATTCCAACTGGGAAATAGCCTAATGGTTAGGACCTAGGGCCCTTAATCTAGAGGTTGCGGTTCGAATCCCGGTGGGACCAAATCTCTTTTTTTTGATATAGATGTAATCCAGAGGTCAAATTAATAGCATTTTTGACCTATTCCGACCTTGAAAAGAGCATCAATTACGTTTGGCCGACAACCTTGCTAGTTGTCTGATGTGAATCTTACGTACCTTTTTCTCTTACGTTGAGTCTTATCAGTCTTATCAGTCTTATAGGTGTTGAGTCTTATACGTTGAATCTTATACGTTGTGAAATACAAAAAATTTGGATTTCCTGTACCGAAACAGGATTTTGCTTGCTATATCGACTTTGTACCGATACATTGCTGATCTCAAGAAATTAAGTCTTGAATTCTTATTAGTTTTTTTTATAAAGACTTCGATTATTGATCCTTTTTGAAAGTTATCGCAACGAGAGCGGACAGTTAACAACAACTTCAGTGGCTTTTTGGTAGTCTAACCCTCTAGGCCCCTGAAGCATTTGTGTGAATCAATGAATTGTGTTTCCGGTTTGTCTTCTGTGTTCCACCTTCTAATTTTGGTCTGGCATCCTTTGCATGTTCTCGAATTGCTTTTTCTGTCAGTTCTGCGCTTGAAAATGTTCTTCGTTTGGAATATCAGTCAAGATCTAAACTTTTTCTGCTTTCCTGCTGACCTCTGCTAGATCTCAATTTTGAATTACTACTTCAAGTCTTACAGTTTCTTTGATTAATGGTGTGTACTCTTCCGTTTGAATCAGAGAAGATCCTGGAGCTAGAATATCATGCAATCAATGCTATTCGTTGATCTCTTGTTTCTAAGTTTCTTTATAGTAATTTTCAAGACAAGAGAAGTCTTAATTGGGGGTAACGTACTGTAATTTCTGGATATGATATGAGCAGTGATTCGCCCTGAGGACTATTTTAGCGTTTTTTTCTTAGCCTGCTGCATTGCCTTTGTTCTGCAAAATCTAGATCGCAATTTTTGGTTCAGCTGGTTTCAATTTTTGACCGTGATTATATGGTCGCAAATGACACTCGCGAGATCTATTTTTTCTTTCAAAATTGGTTATGCACAATTTATTCGAATCTGGAATAATTATATTCCCAGGTTTTGGTCCAGACCCAAATTGAGTTATGATCAGACTATCCAGACTGAAATGACCTCTGATCAGACTTTCCAGACCGAAGTTACCCCTGATCAGACTTTCCAGACCAAAATGATCTCTGATCAGACTTTCCAGACCAAAATGTCCTCTGATCAGACCGAAACCAGACCATTGTCCAGACTATAGTGCGCTTATGATCAGACCCAAATTCAGACCATTGTCCAGACTATAAACAGACTATGATCAGACGTTCCAGACCAAAGTGACCGTTTTTCAGACCAAACCCAGATCTTTGTCCAGACTATAGTGCGCCTATGATCAGACCCAAATTCAGACCACTGTCCAGATTATAAAAAGACAATGATCAGATTTTTTTTGTTTTTCAAATACTTTCTTGAAAATTTGGTGCAAGGTTTTGTTGAAAGTTAATTTCTGACTTATTTGTGACAGCAGTAATTGTACAACGTGTATTTCTAGGTGGTGTAGTTCGAACAACAATGTTTTGATAGGATTTCTTGGTATGCAGTGCTGGAGCATTGCGTTGCTTTGCAATGCTTTTTACTAAAACCAATGTTTGCGCTGCACATTAAACATTTCCTCCTTCTCCATATTGATTTCCGATTTAGAATCAGTTTCGTAATCGTTCGATTTTGAGGCGCGATATCGTAAAATTTGGATGCATTTAGCAGAAGACGTTTTTTACGTTCTTTGATTGATTAATTTTTCGTTACAATTATATTGTCATCATATGAACAGATATTTGAAGCATTCTGTTGCAGTTTGCGAAAAAGGTATTCAACTGATCGCATTTTTGGGCCAAGCGAGTAATCTGTTGAGGAATTGAATAGAATTTATCTATCAATCCATCTGGTTAATTGAAAGTTTATTAAATCAAGGTTCACCCAAAGGTATTCAACTGATCGCATTTTTGGGCCAAGCGAGTAATCTGTTGAGGAATTGAATAGAATTTATCTATCAATCCATCTAGTTAATTGAAAGTTTATTAAATCAAGGTTCACCCATAATCCAACCTCACTTATATTGCTAGGAGTTGTCTTAATTTTGCGGCCAAACTGTGGTTCAAATGATGATTTTTTAATTGCTTTATTTGTCTGCATATTAGGAATAATAATAATTGTGGTTTCTGCGTAATCGCAGTGGAACAGCATTAGGCCTACAGTAGCCTGTTTTCAGCTGCCCTTTTTCTTATTTTATTGCAATTGTTGATGCTTTCAAATTCAAAAAATTTTGAGCTGCTTTTTTAGTTCATTCAAACTAAGTTTAATGTTTAAATTAGCTTTTCCACTAATTTGTTTGCCCTGTGGCTGTGTATTAGTGCCGCGATTAACTCAGTCTTATTTTGCTTGCAGAATGCTTGCTTGAATTTACTGAACGTTTCAACACAGTGCTTGAAATAATCTAATTGAGCGTGGAGCGCCGTGCAAAAGTATATTTTTTTGGGAACTTGTGTATTTTACTCCCATTCGTTCCATCAAATTTGTCTGCAGTGGGAAACGCCGAAACTTGTAGTATCGGAGTTTCCCACTGCAAAACTTGTAGCTTTCAGAAGTATATCCTTATTCATATAGGGCTACCACTCATGTCCCAACTGCCAAGCTCTGTACTCTGATTTGCCTCGACTTATGCGTTGTTGATTGGACTGGGAAAGGCAATTCTATGGTCCAGTCAAAAACATCCTGAATCTAAACGGTGGTATTTAAAAGTGCTATGTTTCTATGGTGAGATCTGTTGGCATCTTTGTAAAGCTTGTAGCCTTGGTAACTGGTGTTGGTGATCCGTGGGGCATTTGACGGTCAAGCTCTGTCAACCAATCACACTTTTGAAGGAATGCTTTGCTTCAGTTTGCTAAGCGTTTCTTCAACTGAGCTGGAAACTGTAGGAACTGATATAAAAAGCTGTGCAATTTTGTTGAAATTTAATTTCTGACTTATTTGTGGCAGCAGTAATTGTACAACGTGTATTTCTAGGTGGTGTAGTTCGAACAACAATGTTTTGATAGGATTTCTTGGTATGCAGTGCTGGAGCATTGGGTTGCTTTGCAATGCTTTTTACTAAAACCGATGTTTGCGCTGCACATTGAACATTTTCTCCTTCTCCATATTGATTTTCGATTTTAGAATCAGTTTCGTAATCATTCGCCTTTGAGGCGCGATATCGTAAAATTTGGATGCAATTAGCAGAAGACGTTTTTTACGTTCTTTGATTGATTAATTTTTCGTTACAATTATATGCTCATCATATGAACAGATATTTAAAGCATTCTGTTGCATTTCGCGAGAAAAGTATTCAACTGATCCCATTTTTGGGCCAAGCCAGTAATCTGTTGAAAAATTGAATAGAATTTATCTATCAATTCATCTAGTTAATTGAAAGTTTATTAAATCAAGGTTCACCCATAATCCAACGAAGAGCTCTCTGATCAGTGATCTATGATTGTTAATTTGTTTCTGTATTTGAATGTTAATTGAAGTTCTCTACAGACCATAAGATGCCCAAAATTTCTAGTTCAATAGCAGCGTATCGCAATGTTCAAAAATCCGAGCGCGAAAGCGACGACTGTTTGTAAACCTTTGTGCGTTATTTGAGCAGGACATAAAGATTGTCTTGAAGCGTTCTAATTTTTACCGGTTTCAAAGTGGGAATTGAAATTTTTTTTCTGACGTAGCTTCTGCAATTTATGTTTTTTTTGCCTGTAAATAAACCCCATGTTACTCGGTCCAAACAACTTTCGTTTTGTTCTTTAAAATTTTTTCGAGAGGTTGAAAAATCTGCAGTAGCTTTGGAAAAAAATTTTCAAGCTGGTAAACTAAACCAAGAAGAGAACTTATTTTTTTTTCAATTTTGTTGATTAAAAAGTTGGACTGAAGTGATAGCCCAGACATTCAGTCTCTATTTTCGCAAATTGACATTTTTTTAATTTAATTCTTAGTTTTTTTTCATATTTTTTCTTTGCAAATTTTTTGACCCGATGTTTAGCGTCTTCATAACCTTCTTTATTTACAACAAAAAAACTAGAAAGAAAAGAGTACGTGTTTTGTTCTATGTTAAAATGGGCGTGCATTCAATGGCTTTTTTGTTCAGCATGCATATCGTTTAGACCTTCGAAACCGGATTTGAAGCGGGACGTGCGCACCTGTCTTATCGCCACTCGAAAACTGCATTAGCAGTTCGTATCAAGATGTAATGCTTATTGAGTTCAATCGTATTGCAAATCAATTGACAAGAAAAACGTTGTCGCTTACGGTGCGCTTGAGGTCCACTTTTTCTGATAACGTTTGTATTAACGATTCGATATTCTCCTTTTGTTATTTGTCGTTGTCATTTGACCTAATCAAGGTATTTGAGTCTACTAGGCCAAGATAATTTACTGACACTTTATAATAATAAAGTTTTTGGTGAAATAAAGTAGTGACCAGAGTTTTCATTATGGCCTCCTTTAATTAGTTGTTCTAGTTGTTTTGATTTTGGGTTCAAGGTGATTAGTAATTTTGCACCCTTTTTGAAGATTTGCTGTTTAGTTTTTTTGCGAACTATTGTTTTTACTGTGTTATTTTCTGGCTTGCCAAATGTTCTATTAAATTGTAGAAACTCTTTTGCTATTTCCGTTTTAATTTCCCATCGATCTTCCAAGCGAATATTTTTTGGGAAGCGGTTGCTGTTTGATTTCAGCGCCTAGGTTGTCAAAAAAAGTCTCTTCCAATAATAGTAAATGAGCCGTCGGCCATAATCACAAATCTAAATTGATTTTTCCTCAATTGTTGTAGATTACAAGAGTTTTCAGACTTCCGAGTGTCTCAAATATTTAATCAGAAAACATGTGCAGTTTCTTCTGCTTCTTGCCGGACCGTTTTGTCTAAGAGCATTTAAAAATTTCTTGACGCTAACGATAAATTAATGATCAAACACAAGAAGGGATCAAATTGTGTTTTTAATAGTTAGATTCGTCTTTTGTGGGCTGATGCCATCATCAGAGAGCATTGCCACATAGTTAACGTAGGATGAACTATAGTTTAATTTGCACTGATAGTTGAATTTTGACCATTATTATCATTGGAGTTGATTTGCGTTTTATTTTCATTGTTTCTCACTCTTTTTGGTTGTGATCTCAGTGTATTTGTTACTATTTCGTTTAGTTTTAGTCGACAAAATTAATCATTTTGAAGAACACAATGAGTGCAATTTTGCAGTTTTAACACAATTCTGCATACGTTTCTATAGTGCGATAACACATTTTGTCTACTTTTTTGGCATTTGATGTTCGTTGGTGACTGTTATCACATCTAGATTGCTGCGAAAATCCGTCTATTCTTGTTGTATTTGCACCGCGAAATTGGTTGCTAAACTGCATTGCATTTACGCTGGGCGGGTCAAAATAATTGATTTTTTCCTTTATGATTTAGTTGACCTGTAGTTATGCTTTCTACACAATCAGTTGCCACCGTCGCATCATATAGCAATTCTCTTTGAATATCATCATCGAACGTAGTTGTGATGAAGGCATCTCGAATCGCCTCGTCCTCAAAATAATTAAAACTGCAGTTTTCTGCTGGTTTCTTAAGACTCTACCTAAGATGCTTCGGGATAACAATATATATGTAGGTTGAATGTTATATTTCTGGGACATATGAAAGAATTTTCTATCTTGTCGACAATTTTTCTGTCGTAAGAGCGTAGATGTAAGGACGCGCCCTCTGTTCAACAGTTTGGATGGGGGAGCAAAACTCGCTTGTAGGTAAACCTCCACAAAACACTCTATTTGCATGGTCTTCTGACATTTGTGTTACCGGTGCTAACCTGACATCAGCAGATTTTTCCTCTACCAGTTTGTCGAGAACAAAGTTATCTCTTTGGATTTAAAAAAAATTGCTTTCTATTTTTAGCTGAATCCTCCACTTTCCCATTTTAATGGTAATTATTTGTGGTTCAATCCAGAAGGGCTCAATGAAAGTGGAGTATTACGAGATTCTTGGTTTCCTCACTGCACCTCAATGCGGTTTGCGTTGTTATGCGTTGGTATGCTAAAATAGTCTTATTTTTGTGATTTGCCATGAGAATTTGTATAAGTTTGGTGAATTTAATATGCGGTTAATTGCGACTTAAATACAACTATATTTTTGGTAGAGTTGGGCTTAAGATTGATTCAGAATTTATTTTACTAAATCTATGAGCAGACAGGAGTTGGGAAAGAACGCATAACGATTAATAGAAGCAATTGAAGAAGATAATTAAAAGAAATGGATTATCTTTTAACAAATATGGCAAACATTTACTCACATCAATCTGTAGGTCAAAAACAGTATTTCCACAATAGATAGTTCAGCTTAGAAATGGGCGAAAACTGATGATAGAAAAGGATGGTATCGATCAGTGTACAGAAAAAGCATAAAAACAAATTAAATTAAAACGCTTTCCTTAAGGATGATCCAAAAATATCAGCGTGAACCACCAAATTACTCTATAACTATTCAATGAGGGCATAACTGCTAATATTCGGTTTTATACGCTAATATTCGGGTTTCATAAAAAATGGTTTTTGACTAAAATCTGAGTGAGGAATTTGGTCAAAATAATAGAAACAATTGTGGTTGACCAAAAATTGCTATCTTTTGTTTAGTCCTGGTTAATGTGAGTTGAGGGAAGGCAAATTTCTTTAAAAGTAGGTGAGTGAGGAAGCTCCTAAAGGCAAAATTACCTTAACTTTATTTAGTGTGTTCAAAAAGTCCTTTTAAAGCAAATAATTGTTTTAGCAAATGTTACTATAATCAGAAAATCTAGCGACATAATTATTTGGGTTGTTTCGATTAACTTGAACAAAATTTCTCGAAAAAAGGAAAAAAAATTGAGTCAGAAATACATTCAGTTATTCTGTTTTTTTTTGCACTACGACCACATGGTTTCTAATTGGTATGCCCAAACAGAGTTAACGTCTGATGTTCTTTCGAAAATTGCATTTTGAGCACCTTATTTTTAAAGATGATGCCGACCCAGCTAATTAATCCAATTTGTCCACAGTTTATACTAGGAAAAATACTGGCACTGGAAGGCTAGCTTGTAGTCTCTTTAATAGCAAAAAAAATGATCCATAGCTATTCAATTTATTTGTGACTGCTTGTATTCGCTTTCAAGCAGAATAAAAAACATAAAATTTCGGATTTTGTTCAAAATTGCAATAACTAGTCCGTTTAAGAAAGAAAAATGATTGTGCTTGATTGATAGAGTGCAATCATGTGTTCAAGAAGCATTTACCAAATAGAAAGTAATGATGCTATAACCGAAATCTAGCGACGGGATTGTTGGATTGTTTTGAGGAAATGAAGTCAGGTTTCTGGAAAAACAGGAAAAAGACTGTGGACCACGAGCTGATTGATGAACGCAAAACGATTCCCGGATGCTCAAACATGATTAACGTTTGTAGTTCTTTTGAAACTTGTTTTCAACAAGATTTTGCAGCTCATATTCTTTTTTCCAACACAATTTTCCGCGGTTTTCACTATAAGAGAGAAAGCCCGGGTTTTAACTAATTGAAAAACAGCGGGCGCTTTTGAAGCAGCAATGACGGAAACGGACCTATTTTTTGGGGAAATTAGAGAAATATTGTTACAAACCTATAGGAAAATTTTACAAGGTTTCTGCCGGACCTTATAGAAGATAACGCGCAACGACTCGTTTTATAAGATTCCTTATCGACTCGTTAACGACTCGTTCAAATTTTATTTTATGACTTTTTTCATTTATAAATCTCCAGGCCTACGTAGCTTTCTTGATACTACAGCGCATAGTTACTGTATAGTTTTTCATAGTTCAAAGTTAACTAACTTTGCATAGCAAGCACAGTTGGATCTCCATAAGACACATACGTCTCAAATTGATTCTCAAGAAGCGGAAAATTGGACAAAAACGACACATTTTTCCTCACTTGTCTTCTCAGAGGCTCAAACAAGTCGTTCATTGCAATTTGAATAGCCAACAGTGAAATCTCCGAAGTATTACCAAAGGTGGGGTCAAGAAACTGACGAATTTGGTCACGCTCTTGGTTCAAATCACAGATTACAACATTGGGGAAGTTCACGCTTTTCGCCCGTTCGTAAAAGACGTCAACTACCGTCGGTTTTTCAACAATTATCTCGTGTAAGAGTTTAGCTTGCAAGAAAATGCAGATGAATAGAAACGTTACAAATATCACGAGCCAAATTTTGCGCGCAAAATAGCTGCGACTGCTCGAAAGCGAACAGTGGGGGACACCGTGAAAAGAGCCGTATTCAGCCCAAAGTTTAAAATCGTCCATTTTAAAAATTTACCTAAATTTTAATCGTTTTTGAATTATCATCAATCAATCTTATGTCAGTCTTAAGATAGGTTTGCACAACGCTCAATAATAATCAAAAGTAAACAAAGACTAATTCAGCAACGTTTCATTATTTATGTTGCCATTAAAACGAAGATTAGTTTTTTTGTCGGAATAAGGAAGTTTGTTTACTGTCAACAAAGTGCAATAAGTTATAGGTTAATTTGAAAAGTAAATGAATGAATTAATAATTTATTAATTGTAAAGAACTGGTGATAAAGTTCCATCCAATTTTCCTTAAATAATTCACAAGTTTGGTAGTCTATCAATCAACGGGAAGCGACGCTGTATCAACAAAACACTCGAATCTTATTAAAGGTTCCCCCCTTTTAAATGGAGGGGCTAGTAAACAGAGGGCAATATGGTCCATAAATTACGACAGCATCCATATTTTAAGTTAGATTTCATCATATATCAAAGACGTTCTGCCGAATAACCAAAAAAACTTCTTTTATGAACTAAGTGTTGGTTTATTAATGACTTCCAACGCTATTTATGGCGGACTGAATCCTGTGTTTTAGTATTTCGCGTGCGGTTGCTCAACTTCAGCCAATGAATAATGAATAATGTTTACACAGCTCAAATACATGAAGATCTCGCCTTAGAGTATCAAATGAAAAGAAAAAGCAAGACGAGGTTCAGATTGACATATCGAAAATCTTACTTTGATTTCTCATTGATATTGTTTTCTTAACGTCGAGGGAACCAATGTTCAACATTCCATATTTAACATTTCAGCATTTTGTTGAGAAGGTTTATAGTTCGAAGCTTTTTTGCTTTTATTCAAAATCTTCGTAAAGAAATATGCATTGACTGATAATTAAAATCATTAATTTCCCGAAAAATATAAATTTACAGCCTATAATTGATTTTCACGAATTGAAATTATACAAAAAAAATGAAATAGCATTAAAAACCTCTACCGGTAACGCAATTGAGGCTGGAGCAGTGGATCGAAAGACAGCAAAATAAACCCGAAAAACTGGGACAGTAAGTCGAAGAAAGCAAAATTTTGAAGACGGTAATTACATTCGAGAACACGATTTGCCGAACTCGTAAGGTCGTGATAGTTTGTTCAGTACTGATAGATTCATATCAAGTCCCACGGTCTGCTAAATTGCGTTTGAATGAGCCAATCCTGCGATTGAACCGTAGCGAATATGTTGAATGTATTTCAGTTATCAAAGATCATGTATGATTTGGTACTGTGGATACATGATTTCTTAGTACGATTCTTCTGTAAAACCAAGGAAACCTCATATGATCATTTTATTATTACCAAGAAATCATATATTATGTTATTATGATTATAAGGATTCATAATCTTTTATTATCTTCCATCTATGTTTGCAAAATTTATCAACAAGCATTAATCACCCGATTCCCAGGCACCGCGGTGTTATGCGTCGAAATATACTGAAATTCAAAATTTATTGAGAGAATTCCTTCTAGTAACAAGGAAAGTATTTGCGCAAGTATTAAGTTTCGATATTCCCTTCAGCCAGTTGTGCCAACGAAATGATAAAAACCTGCAGATTTTTAGGAGATGACGCTGCATAAATGTTATAACTTGGTGAAAAAAAGTAAGTGTTTTCGTGAAACTATAGAGTCGCCTAAACCCTATGCTCTGTCTTATATATTTTACATTGAAACAACCAATGGAGGAAGCAAATTAGGAGGGAAAACAAATAATTTCAAGTTTTCTGAAATATGACAAATTGCAGTTTCAAGGGCAACTTTTAACATATTAATTGATACATTTATTATTTTCAACAAAAAAAATCATATGGTAGAAAAAAACAGTACAACAAAAAAAATGCAAAAAGACGAAAACCAACACCAATTTAGAAAAACAAATTAAAAAATATGTTGACTTTTTAAAAAATACACAACTTTAAAAATTGTTCTCAGCACACTTCTAGAAATATTTTCGTCTCAATTCTTTGAGCACCCAAACAACAAATAAACGCATTGGAACAAAGAAATAAGCACAAACCGAGAGAAAAAAAACAGCAGACTCGCTTCATTTGTTTTTCAAATTATAGCTCACCAAACTTTTTAAATTCTCTCAGTAAAAAATACTTTTAGATAGACACCCAGTAATAAACCTGAGAATGCCAGATAAACCTGAGAACTAGGCAATGAACTTAAAGTTCAACATGCAAAATTTTGACTGAAGACAGCCAATTTTCTGACAGAAAATTTTAACGCCATATTTTCTTCCTCGCACTCAAAAATGTGGCGTGATAGGGCTATTGTTCTCTCCTCTAACTGTTATTCAATTGATCGAAACACATATTTTCATGTGGCTCATCGATGTTACCATCATTCCCTTCAAGCGTCAAAGTAAGATAAAGCGTAACAAAGTGAAATTTTTTTCTCGCGAAGGGAAAAGAATCAAAACTGGAAGACTCCGTAATTGACTCGAAGTTATAGTTAGCTTAACTTTACTTCTCTAAAAAAATATAACCTTTGATCATATGCCTAGACAGTTTACTGTACTATGAGAAAAACTAAAAATTGGTACAATGAATTGCAGCTTCCAAGGCAGCGTTTAACATTCTATTGATACATTGATTATTTTCAACAATTAAAGTCATATGGTAGAAAAAAATAATTTAACAAAAACGATGCTAACAAACAAAAACAGACAAAAATAAAAGAGCAAATTATATCATATGTTGACTTTTGAAAATATAAACAACCCTAAAACTTGATCTCCGCACATTCTTAGAAAATTTTTTGACTCAATTCATTGAGCAAACACACAACAAATAAACGCATTGGAACAAAGAAATAAGCAAAAACCGAGAGAAAAAAAAACTGCCGACTTGTTTCATTTGTTTTTCAAAATATTGCTCACCAAACTTTTGATTTAATTCTCTTAGTAAAAAAATACTTTTAGATAAACACTCAGTAACCAACTGATCACAAAAAATTATCTAATGCCAGATAAACTTAAGAACTAGGTAATGAACATAAAATTCAACATGCAAAATTTTGACTGAAGACAGCCAATTTTCTGACAAAACCTTTTTACGACATATTTTCTTCCTCTCCCTCAGAAATGTGGCATGATAGGGCTATCGTTCTCTCCTCTAACTGCTATTCAATTGCTTGAAACACTTATTTTCATATGCGGCATCGATGTTACCATCATGCCCTTCAAGCGTCAAAGTAAGATAAAGCGGAACAAGGTTAAATTTTTTTCTCGCGAAGGGAAAAGAAACCAAATTCGAAGACTCCGTAATTGACTCGAAGTTACATATAGCTTAATTTTACTTCTCTAAAAAAATATAACCCTTGATTATATATCTAGACAGTTTACTGTACTATGAAAAAAAACTAAAAATTGGTACAATGAAGTCTTTACTACAAAATTGCTTCATCAAATCAATAATTAAGACAATGACTTGTTTTCAGTGTTAAATATTTTGAATCAATCAATACAGGAAGCAAGTTAGGAGGTCAAATAAAGATTTTCACATTTTCTAAATTCAGATGACAAATTGCAGCTTCAAAGGCTGCGTTCAACATTTTAATTGATACATTGATTTTTTTCAACAATTAAAGTCATATGGTAGAAAAAAATAAAACAAAAACGATGCTAACAGACAAAAACCGACAATAACTAAAAAAAACAAATTATTCTTTATGTTGATTTTTAAAAATATACACAACCTTAAAACTGCTTATCAGCACACTCTTAGAAAAATTTTTGTCTCAATTCGTTTAGCACCCACACAACACATGAACGCAGTGGAACGCAGAAATAAGCAAAAACGGGAGAAATAATAAACAGTAGACTCGCTTCATTTGTTTTCAAACTATAGCTCACCAAATTTCTGATTTAGTTCTCCTATTGAAAAAACACTTCTAGATAAACACCGAGTAACCAATTGATCACAATAAATTTCTAAAAGCCAGTTGAACCTATGAACTAGTGAATGAATTTATAAACCAACATGCAAAAATTTTCTACTGAAGACAGCCAATTTTTTGACAAAAAATTTTTACACTGTTTTTTCTTATTTCCCTCGGAAACGTGGAATGACACGGCTATCGTTCTCTCCACGAATTGCTATTCAATTAACAGAAACACCTGTTTTCTGTTATGTATTTTCTGGGCGTTATCAATGTTACCCTCATGTCGTTCAAACGTCAAAATAAGATAAAGCGAAACAAAGTGAAAATTTTTTCTGGCGAAGGGAAACGAATCAAAGCTGGAAGACTCCGGAAAAGTCAGGAAAAAGACAAAGTTCATCCAACCTAATTTATTTCCCTAAAGTAAATCCAAGCTTTGATCGTATGTCTAGACAGTTTACTGTAATATTACGAAAATTAAAATAGGTAAATTGAAGTCGTTACCACAAAAATGCTTCATCATATCAATAATTAAACCAAAAACAATTTTCAGTGTTAAAGATTTTGAATTAACCAATCGATGAAGCAAGTTAGGACCGAAAACAAATCTGTATATATATCTATAGCGCCAAACAGTAGACTGCACAAGCGATATATTGTTTTCAGAACTCTATGAATCCACTATGCGTACAATTGGCACCAGGCAATGTTCGTTGTGGTCATATATGACCATCTTCGAAAAGTTATGATTTTACATTTTTTCATGTTTAGAATTTGTAAATGGTTCCCGTATGATTTCTAGAAATTCTGACAGATCATTTGCATGGCATCTAGGAAATCATGACAATCAATTAGACTTGTATGACTACCATAGTCAATTACAATCTCATTTTGGAATCAAGTAAGTATTTATGATGGGTATCTTGTTGTTTTTTGTTACTGTTGGTTGCTGGTTTCCGAGATGGGAAACTCAATCAATTTCAATCTAATTCTTTAAAATTAATTGACCGGTCTCCAAGGAATTTTTTCAGACTCATTATATGGTGAAATTCAGTTTAACTATCTTTTCATCCAAAAAATTTTATTTTTTCAAAAGCTCTATACTAGCGCTGGTGGTCTTGACTATATCTGGTTT
>NW_027450700.1:0-23824 GCF_964194025.1 Convolutriloba macropyga | reverse complement strand
AAATTAAGCATTGACAGGACCTGCATTCAAAGTATTAAATAATAATTTTTTACTTTGTAAATTACACTCTTTTAATAGGAAGTATAAAGGGTTGCCGAAGCGTTCTTGCCATGTGTGTCTAAGTTATTTTACCAGTTTTTTTCCATCAGATTGTGTTGTATAATATTTGCAACGAAACGGTTTTTTTGAAGGACAACACTGATGCTTTAAAAAGCAGCATTAGTTGCAGTTTCTGTAATTCTGTGGAATAAAATTTAAAAAATATATTTTTTTGTTGATCACACTCTATTTTTTGGAGTCATTTTAGTATTTACTTTAACCTATATCTTCATCTCTGTTTTATTAATAATTGTGATTATCGCATCTTTTATTTAATAAGCAAATTTGTTCACGAACAGCTGTGGCAATAATAGGTTTACGAATTTGCTTCTAAATAAATTGCAACCAACGGAAATATTTTATCAAAGCGCTTAGCGCCAAAATAAATCTTATTTCCTCTGTAAAATTTTTGTTATATAAAGTGTATGTGGTTGATCTCCTCATTAGCTTGAGAGAAAATAAGTCTGGTTCAAAGCCGTATTTATGTCATAATTTTCATTCTGAAGGTCTTAATTCCCTCCCGGCCTCAAAGTGTCCAAAATGACGCTTAGCTCCCGTTTACAAATAAATGGATTATAAATTTCAAAGGAGAAGTAGCCTCACCTAACCTAAAAATATGATCATTTGTATCGACGGTGTCTTTTAAATATTTGAACAATTTTAATTTTTCTATATTTAGAAGACGGGCCGATTTCAGTTGCGCTTTTTTACGGATTAATTACTGTAAAAAACGTTTTATACAGTTCTGAAAAAGTAATAACTGTTTCATCTACACTAAAAAATAACCAGTAGAATGCCCGAAAATTTTCGAAGAATAGTGCATTACGAACTCTAGAATTAACTATGCCCAAATCAGTTATCGAAAAAAGAAAAAAAGAGCAGAAATCGTAATTCATTTCCCCGATATTACTTTAGAAAAACTCTGGTGAAGCACAATGAAGTCAAAGTTCGAATGTTCAAGTCTTTAACATATATGCTTCAACTAGAAAAATTTTTAGTTCTAATATACTCTTCTCCGGTTCATGACCTTTATAAAAAGGCAACGCTAGTTAAAATTGAAGACAAGTTAACGAAGGTCATATTTTCATGGGTTTACTCCCAATAAAGCCCCTCACGCAATTGTAGAACCATTATGATACATTAGATTACGATAGTGAGCTATACCCGAGTCGAAAACAGAAGTTAATCTTTCAAGAAGTTTGTTGCAAGATTCTTACAAGACGTTGTTAAATCTTACAAGATTCTTACAAGATTCTTACAAGATCCTACAAGATTAATTTTTCAGATTTTTCAAACTTAAAAAAAGAAACAAAATCAAATGATTCTGTGTTGACAAAAAAGTTGGCAAAGCTGATTGAATTTCGAAGAAAAGATACTGTTTCGACAAGGAATATTTTGAGTATATAATCATGTCTACTAAATTTAGTTGGAAGAGACTTTTGAAAATTACTACCGTTTACCACAATTTTTCCTCAAAAACAGAGGTTCTGTGCCAGTAAACCAGTAAAACCACACGTCAAACTGTTGAATCAAGCTTAGGAAGAAAAAAATATGTTTTTTGTTGAAAAACTTTTTGGAGTATCTAATTTTGACCAGAATTGTCGATTTTAATTCTGAAATTATGAAAAGCAACTGTCTCAATTGCTTTTTTTTCATATGGGCTAAATTTCTTCTCTAGGAGATGGTGTTTTCAAATGCCATTAGTTCCTCATTTTAGCTAGTTTTGGCTGTTCCCTATCCTAATGCCAAGATTCATCCAAAAAAGTTAATCTTGCAAGATTAACTCTGTCTTGTAAGATCTTACAAGGTTTACTTCTGTTTTCGACTCGGTTACGTCATAAGGCCATTTAGCTGGAGGAGAAGGACTTAATTGGAACGTCCCTAATTTTCTCGTAGTTTTGTTGGTGATTTCTTGTCATTTTTGCGTGTTATATTATTCTTGTCCATATTTGCTAGTCATTAAAAAAAACAAAAATAGCAATTTTTTGCTTGAGAGGATTTAATTGTTGCTGTGCCAATGAAAGAACCGTTTTAATCACCGAGTTTCTCAAAATCTAAGCATGAAATTTGCATTTTGTGAAGGCAATAAAGTTCTGTTTTAAACTTCTTTATAAAAAATTATATGGTTTCAAAATTTAACGAAATGTGAGAATTATGTGACTCTTTTTTGTCTGTCCAATAATTTGAATTTTTTAATAGGCTTCTCTGGCTAACCACTGTTGTGTAATTAAACGCTGTTGTGTAAAAATGAAAAAGCAAAGCGTATTTAATATTTTACCGGCCAACATTTGTTTTCAACAGAATATCATAGATCAATTTGCAGTTTACGTTATTCGTTTTTCAAAAATTTATTTGTTTCACAAAAAAATACAAAAAGAGTTCGTCTTGCATTTTCCTGATTAGTTTTGAGTTCAACTTAAATAAACAATTGCAAATGACCTGTTTTCTGATAACTATTGAAAACAGTTGAATTCAATTCATTACCAGACATGTAAAAACACAATTTGTCTCACGTTAAAAGTGTTGTACAACTTATTAATCTAAAGTTTTGCCAAACAATCTTTATATATTTTTTCTTTGGTCCTTTTTAATATTTACAAATTTGATTTTAGGGCTTCTATGAAGCTTGTTCCCAAATTTGAATCATTTTATCGTTGAGACATTAAAGGGTTGATTTTTAAAACAGATTTTGTGAGAATTTAGAGTGATATCAGATCAACAGAAGTGCGATTAGTAGGAAAAGCAGCAAAAAGCAATGCATTTAATTTATGTCAGTAAAATAGTACAGCCAGAAACTTTAACTCCGACTATTCTAGTAGGCAACAATACATATGCCACACCGAATGAGACCATTGTAAAAAGAGATCAACCAGTGGAAGATGCCATATCTCAATCAGAAGCAAAAGTTTTGAAGTTATTAGTGGGATCTTAGCATCAAAAAGCAGCCTCTTCAGCAACATCAACTGCAGAGCAACCAAGAGTTGAATAATCAGAGCCTTCATCAACATCGACAAAAAAGTCAACATTAAGATAGATTTAGAGTTCCTGTCCCCACAAACCCTCTTATAAAAGAATGGAGGATGCGATGTTTTCAAAAAAATCTGGAAACGTATATATATTTTTTTAAAGTTCCAGAAAAAAGAAATTAGCTGATGAACTCTACTGCTATGTCGATAAATAATGGCCAAAAAACTAAACTTCGTTTTATTTTTGTCTTAGCGCCTTCTCTATTTTTTTAAACTGTCAATCAGATGTCAGAAGTAAAATTCCCCACACAAAGAAACTTGATTCTAACATCCACTATGATCCATCAGATGAACTCGATTGTACCAGGTTCAATAATTACTCTCATGAAATATATCAAAAATAAAAAATCAAGTCTGGCAACCAGAGCTCAGTTCTTTTCAAACGCCATGTAAAGTACCTTAAGCTGATCTAAATATTCTCGGTTTGATTTTGAATACATAAACATTATGAAAATAGGTTATTTGTTGTGTATATTAAGTTTTAATTTTAATTTAACATCGAAATTTAAAAATTGATGAAACTCGACAAGGTTGCCCAGACCACTGAGCGACCGACAGAACTTAGATTGCTGAGTCCTGTACTGCATGGATAATATCATTTGTGACAAAATGTTCTGCCGAGAAGAAAGAGAACTAAACCCACACTGACGGTACCATTTTGAACCTAGAGGCAACGAACTTGTTTCTTAGCATGTGCGGGCATGACGCAATTCCCAAAAATTAGGAGCCTCATGAGACCTAAGAGCTTTTTAGACAATCCATTTAAAGATATCAGAAACGCAATTCAAATTTTTAATTTCTCCAAAGGTTAGAGTAGTTATGGAAGATATGACAGATTTTCAAGAAATAGGCGAATCAACAGAGTATTTCCTAGCACGTCTCACAGAAGAAGCACGCTAGTGTCACTTCGAAAAACTCAAAACAGATTCTAATCCTGAGGAGGAGTTCGTATGATCAAAATTCGGGACTGATGGACCCTCAAGGAGAACTTTGATTACTTGACTGTTTTAAAGCACAACCAGCAAAGTCTGTTACTGAAATGAGTGCTTTTTTACAGTTCAAAAGGGTAGCAATAGCTATTGCGAGCTCTTCATCTGGCAATATGTCTTTTACTGTGGAAGAAGATGTTGGGTACAGCTTAAAAAAGACATTTCCTAAATCAAACGAAAAATTTAAAACTAACAAAAGGAACATTTTGTGCACTAGATGTGGAGGTGAGCCACATTGTTGTAGACCATGTGTAAAGATTAATAAATACTGAGGTAAATTGCGAAAAGGTGGGACACGTCTCAAAAATTTGTAGGAGCATACCTCAACTAAAATAAGGCAAGTACAATATACAAATTAATTTTCGGTGAAGAAGAAAATAATTCTTCAGCGCAAGCGTCTTTGGGATTTTATAACAAAATAAAACTTTTTTAACATGTATGTGACATGGGGGAAAACCTCAGTAAAAAACTGAAAGTAAAAATGCAGGTAGATAAATTTGTGGAAAGCACAATTATGTTATCTAAAATATGGGCTGCGCTTGGTACAACTCATTTAGATGGTATAATAAGACGGATAGATGGACATCGTAAAACTCATGATGGCCATAATTTAACGGTTCTGGTATTATTCAATTTTGACATTGAGTGAAACAATTGCAGGTACACACAACAGCAACAAGCAGTCGTGCAGTCTGATAAACAATTTCAACAACTTGGAATAGACTTTCAAACCAAGCACGCGATGAGCAGCATCACTACAAAACACTTGCGTGCTGTGATGGCTTACAAAGCTCTGTAAATTTTTTTACCAGAGTCACAGCCAATCTTCTAAAAACGGGAAAAACTGTACTTTTACAAGGCAACGTCACCTTGAATCTCAGTCAGATGATCAAACAGGGTATCCTGGAGCCTGCGCCGGTAGTGTGGTAGAAAAATATGAGTGGAGAACTGAGGGTTTGTGTGCACTTGAAAGTGCATATCAATGAAAAATCTTGGACAAGGACTACCCAATTCCAGAAAGGCAAAAGACACCCAATAATCCTAATAGGGCAACCTCCTTTGGAAAAATTGGTCTCGCAGACCAATACTATTAATTTATAGTATCAATTGGCGCAACGGACATATGCACAACCAACGCATCCCAGGGATTTATTGCTGAACACTTTAGTATGCCGACTACCTTAATCATTGAAGAATTCTTCTTTAATTTTCAAAAAATGCTTCGATTCAACAAGCAAAAGATTTAAGGCTCTTGTATTCTTTCAAGACGACGTGTTGGTGTATGGAACTAGCGAAAACCAAAAGGACAACCCAACGTTAGCCCGCAAGGGTCGACTACGTGGGAAGCATTTTTAAAAACTAACAATGAGAAAAAATCTAACTAAAAACCAGTCAATAGTGTTGGTTTTGGAGACATTCAATTTCTAAGGACGGAACTGATTGCACCAGATCCCGAAGAAGTTTAAACAATTAATTGTGCTTATCTATCAAATAACCGCAAACAACAGGAATTGTATGTTGGTCTAGTGAATTTCTACGGACAGTTGCTTGACATCTAAAACGTTACCAATGATTGAAAGTTGAAATAGAGATTTCTTACGGGCAAGACGCAACAAGAAACCTTTGAACACGTAAAAAGTGAATTAAGTTCAAACCACCTTACACAGCCTTACAGATTGCAAAAATGAGCCATAGTCACTACTGACTCCCTTGAAATTGCAGTTGGCGGGGTTGTGTCGCAAAAATCACATTCAGTAATATTTGTCTCAGGACATTGACTCCATTGGATTGAAACTACTCAAACAAAAAGTTAGAAACACTGGCATTTGTTTTATGGGCACAATATTGAAGAATTCTCTACTTGAAAGACTCTTTATCCTACAGACAGACCACACAGACACAAAAACAGCATCAGTCAGAATAACAGGGCTGCAATAGCTCTAAAGAGCCTCGATTTTGAAAATAACTGCATGCCAGAAGAGCAGACATCGCGCAGATGCTTTGATCAGATTGGATTTTAAGGAAGATCAGTCTGACAACGATCATATGTGCTTCACAATCAACAACAATTACTTTGCGCTGACTGACTTGATGACCAAGCAGTAATCAGAACAGAGATTTCCACAGAGAGACACTTTCAGGACATAATGAAAGAATTGAAGGTAGGAAATTGGAAACAGTGTTCGGAAATTGAGAAAGGATTCAAACAACAGAAAGACGCAATGAACGTATAAAACCTTATCAACTTCAGAGGTGTCAATACGTTCATTCCGTGCAAACTCACATAATTGGCATTTGCATAAGCACATGAATCACATCCTGGAAAACATGCAACGCAAGCATCAGATTAGTCAGTATGATAGCCTGTTGGCCCGCTAGCATTGCCTAAAATATTTAGAATTTTTTTGATGAAAAAAAGTTGTCAATTGAACAGGTATAACTTGGGAAAAACACTCTTTACGGGGCCAGAAGCTGACGTATGACAACGTGTCCACGTGGATTTAGGTTACTTTGAAATCTGAGTAAATTTTAATATGGTTGAAGGCTAGATAGAAGCTTTTCACTAGAACATAATCAAATAAAATACCTAAATAAAATACCCAAAAAAATACCTAAATAAAATCTCTGCAAGATAAGGAAATCAAAAGAATTTAGTATCTAATAGCGGTCAAAAATTTGTAAGTGGTGATCGTGATCAGTGGTGTGAAACACTGTGAATTGGAAACTAGTGTCGGGCGTATATCATCCAAGATTTAATGGACTAGCTGAAAGAGCATTTCATCAGAAAATCCTTGAACACCTCTTTTATACAGCCAGAAATCTTAACTCGGACTATTCTAGTAGGCGACAATACAAATGCAACACCAAATGAGACCATTGTAAAAAGAGAACAACCAGTGGAAGATGCCATATCACAATCAGAATCAAAAGTTCGTTCTGAACTTATTTGTGGGACCTTCACATCAAGAAGAAACCTCTTAGCAACATCTAGTCAGAGCAACCACAAACTGAATAATCACAGCTTTCACGAAATTTGATTAAAAAAAGTCAACAACCAGATGGAATTGGAGTATCCTTCCCCCACAAACCTGTTTAAAAAGGAAGGGAGGATGCAATGGTTGCAAAAAAACCTAGAACTTACTCTTTTTTAAATTTTCAGAAAACATCTTAAACGTTGCAAACGATTGAAAAATGAAATAGAGATATCTCACGGGCAAGACGCAACAAAAAATCTTTAATCACGTAAATAGTGAATTAAGTGCTAACCATTATACAGAGCCTTAAAGTTTGCAAAAGTGAGCCACAGTCACTACTGACTCCCTTGAAATTGCTGTTGGGAGGGTTGTGTCACAAAAATCTCATCCAGTATTACTTGTCTCAAGGACATTGTTTCCAGTGGAGTAAAACCACTCAAACAAAGAGCTGGAAGCACTGGATTTTGTCTTTAAGGTCACCAGATTAAAACATTCTCTACTTGCAAGACGACTTATCCTACAGACAGACCACTTAGACACAAAAACAGCATCAGTCATAATAACAGGGCTGCACTAGCTCTAAGGGGCTTCGATTTTGAAAACAAGTACATGGCAGAACAGCACATATCCCGCAGATGCATTAAACAGATTGGATTTTGATGAAGATCAGTCTGACAACGAACAAACGTGCTTCGCAATCAACAACAATTAGTTCGCTCAGACTGAATTGATGACCCAAGCAGAAATCAGTTCGGAAATTGGAACAGAGAGACACTTTCAGGACACAATGAACGAATTGAAGTTAGGAATTGGAAACAGTGTTCGGAAATGGAGAAAGGATTCAAACAACAGAAAAATGCAATGACCGTATACATCGTTATCATCTTCAGAGGTGTCAATACGTTCATTCCACGCAAACTCACATACTTGGCTTTTGCATAAGCACATGAGTCACATCCTGGAAAACATGCAACGCAAGCATCAGATCAGTCAGAATGATATCCTGTTGGCCCGCTGGCATTACCTAAGGTATTCAGATTTTTTTCGATGAAACTAAAAGTTGACAAATGGACAGGCATAATCTGGTAAAAGTACCCTTTACGGGGTCAGAAGCTGACGTATGACAACAGCTCTAAGTGGAATTAGGTTACGTTGAAGACCAATAGAAATTTGAGTAATAGTTGACAAGGATGAAGGCTGAACAGAAACTTTTCTCTAGAACATAAAAATTTACCAAAGTAAAATCTCTGCAAGATGTGGAAATCCAAAGTCTTCAGTATCTAATAGAGGTCAAAAATTTGTAAGTGGTGATCGTGATCAGTGGTGTGAAACACTGTGAATTGGAAACTAGTGTTGGGCGTATATCATACAAGATTTAATGGATTAGCTGAAAGAGCAGTTCATACAGTAAAGCGAGCAGTTCAAGAGTGGAGTCCCAATCTCAACCTTTCATTTGTGGCACTTCTGCAAAGAACACTAATGATAAAGCGCAACTCTTCAAAGGGGGGTGGGGCAAAACTATAGTATTATTACTTAGGGGACGCAAAGTTAGACTACCAACAAAAGCAGATTTGCACTTGTACGAACCCATTCTTTTCCAGTCCATTGAAAAAAAGAGAGAGCCTGCGGTTTTGATCATCAGAAAAGGCTTGAACACCTCTTTCATACAGAAATCTTAATTCCGACTATTCTAGTAGGCGACAATACATATGCCACACGAAATGAGACCATTGTAACAAGAGAACAACAGTGGAAGATGCCATATCTCAATCAGAATCAAAAGTCCTGAATTTATTTGTGGGACTTTCACATCAGGAAGAAACCTCTTAGCAAGATCTGCTCAGAGCAACCACAAACTGAATCATCAGAGCTTTCATGAAAATTGACAGGAAAAAATCACCAACCAGATAGAATTGGAGTATCTGTCCCCCACAAACCTGCTTGAAGGGGAAGGGAGGATGCGATGATTGCAAAAAAACAAACCTCGAACTTTCTCTTTTTTAAAGTTTCAGAAAACATCTGAAACGTTGCAAATGATTGAAGAGTGAAATAGAGATATCTCACGAGCAAGACGCAACCAGAAAACTTTGAACACGTAAATAGTGAATTAAGTTCTAACGACCTTACACAGCCTTACAGTTTGCAAAAATGAGCCACAGTCACTACTGACTCCCTTGAAATTGCAATTGGCGGGGTTGTGTAGCAAAAATTACATCCAGTAATTTTTGTATCAAAGACGTTGTTTCCAGTGGAGTAAAAATACTCAAACAAAGATTTGGAAGCACTGGAATTTGTCTTTACGGTCACCAGATTGAAACATTCTCTACTTGAAAGACAATTTATCCTTCAGACAGACCACACAGACACAAAAACAGCATCAGTCATAATAACAGGGCTGCAATAGCTCTAAGGGGCTTCGATTTTGAAAAAAAATAAACGCCAGAGCAGCAGATATCCCGCAGATGCATTAAATAGATTGAATTCTGATGAAGATCAGTCTGACAACGATCAGATGTGCTTCGCAATTAACAAAAATTTATTCGCGCAGACTGACTTGATGACCCAAGCAGAAATCAGAACGTAAATTGGAACAGAGAGACACTTTCAGGACACCATGAACGAATTGAAGTCAGGAAATTGGAAACAGTATTCGGAAATGGAGAAAGATTCCAAACAACAGAAAAATGCAATGACCGTATACAATTGTATCATCTTCAGAGGCGTCAAAACGTTCATTCCACGCAAACTCACATACTTGGCTTTTCCATAAGCACATGAATCACATCCTGGAAAACATGCAACGCAAGCATCAGATTAGTCAGTATGATAGCCTGTTGGCCCGCTCGCATTACCTAGGATATTTAGAATTTTGTTGATGAAAAGAAAGTTGTCAATTGAACAGGCATAACTCGGGAAAAACACTCTTTACGGGACCAAAAGCTGACGTATGACAACGTGTCCACGTGGATTTAGGTTACGTTGAAATCTGAGTATTTGTTGATAAGGATGAAGGTTAGATAGAAGCTTCTCACTAGAACATAATAAATTACCTAAATAAAATCTCTGCAAGATGAGGAAATCAAAAGAATTTAGTATCTAATAGCGGTCAAAAATTTGTAAGTGGTGATCTTGATCAGTGGTGTGAAACACTTTGAATTGGAAAGTAATGTCGGGCGTATATCATCCAAAATTTAATGGATTAGTTGAAAGAGCAGTTCATTAGAAAAGACTTGAACACCTCTTTTTTACAGCCAGAAATCTTAACTCCGACTATTCTAGTAGGCAACAATACATATGCCAGCAAATGAGACCATCATAAAAAGAGAAAAAACAATGGAAGAAGCCATATCTCAATCAGAATCAAAAGTTCTGAACTTATTTGTGGGACCTTCACATCAAGAAGAAACCTCTTAGCAACATCTACTCAGAGCAACCACAAACTGAATCATCAGAGCTTTCAGGAAAATTGACAGGAAAAAAGTCAACAACCAGATAGAATTGGAGTTTCTGTCCCCCACAAACCTGCTTAAAAATGAAGGGAGGATGCGATGATTGAAAAAAAAACAAACCTCGAACTTTCTCTTTTTTAAAGTTTCAGAAAACATCTGAAACGTTGCAAATGATTGAAAAGTGAAATAGAGATATCTCACGGGCAAGACGCAACAAAAACTCTTTGAACACCTAAATAGTGAATTAAGTTCTAAGCAAATTACACAGCCTTACAGTTTGCAAAAATGAGCCACAGTCACTACTGACTCCCTTGAAATTGCAGTTGGCGGGGTTGTGTCTCAAAAACCACATCCAGTAGTATTTGTCTCAAGGACATTGTTTCCAGTGGAGTAAAACTACTCAAACAATGAGCTGGAAGCACTGCAATTTGTCTTAAAGGTCACCAGATTCAAACATTCTCTACTTGGAAGACGATTTATCCTATAGAGAGACCACACAGACACAAAAACAGCATCAGTCACGATAACAAGGCTGCAATAGCTATAATGGGCTTCGAATTTGAAAATATATACACGCCAGGACAGCAGATACCACGCAGATGCATTGAACAGATTGGATGTTGATGAAGATCAGTCTGACAACGATCGAAAGTGCTTCACAATCAACAACAGTTATTTCGCTCAGACTGACTTGATGAAGCAAGCAGAAATCAGAACAGAAATTGGAACAGAGAGACACTTTCTGGACATAATGAACGAATTGGTGATAGGGAATCGGAAACAGTGTTTGGAAATGGGGAAAGGATTCAAACAACAGAAAGATGCAATGACCGTATACATCGTTATCATCTTCAGAGTTGTCAATACGTTCACATACTTGGCTTTTGCAAAAGCAAATGAGTCACATCCTGGAAAATTTGCAACGCAAGCATCAGATCAGTCAGTATGGTATACTGTTGGCCCACTGGCATTACCTAAGATATTCAGAATTTTGTTGATGAAACTAAAAGTTGACAAATGAACAGGCATAACCTGGGAAAAACACTCTTTACGGGGCCGCAAGCTGACGTTTGACAACGGCTCTACGTGGATTTAGGTTACGTTGAAGACCAATCGAAATCTGAGTAATTGTTGACAAGGGTAAAGGCTGGATAGAAGTTTTTCTCTAGAACATAAAATTTTACCTAAGTAAAATCTCTGCAATATTCGGAATTCCAAAGACTTTAGTATCTAATAGCGATCAAAAGTTTGTATATGGTGATCTTAATCAGTGGTGTCAAACACTGTGAATTGGAAACTAGTGTCGGGCGTATACCATCCAAGATTTAAGGGATTAGGTGAAAGAGCAGTTCATACAGTAAAGCGAGCAGTTCAAGAGTGGAGTCCCAATCTCAACGTTTCATTTGTGGCATTTCTGCAAGGAACACTAATGATAAATCGCAACTCTTCAAAGAGGGGGGGGGCAAAACTATAGTATTATTACTTAGGGGACGCAAAGTTAGACTACCAACAAAAGCAGACTTGCACTTGTACGAACCCATTCTTTTCCAGTCCATTGAAAAAAACGAGAGCCTGCGGTTTTGATCATCAGAAAATGCTTGAACACCTCTTTCATACAGAAATCTTAATTCCGACTATTCTAGTAGGCGACAATACATATGCCACACCAAATGAGAC
The DNA here is from genome assembly GCF_964194025.1 of Convolutriloba macropyga. Lineage (NCBI taxonomy): Eukaryota > Metazoa > Xenacoelomorpha > Acoela > Convolutidae > Convolutriloba > Convolutriloba macropyga. Next base: position 11,609 of record NW_027450700.1, on the reverse strand, counting down.
CATTGTAAAAAGAGAACAACCAGTAGAAGATACCATATCTCAATCAGAATCAAAAGTTCTGAACCTATTTGTGTGACCGTCACATCATGAAAAAACGTCTTAGCAACATCTACTCAGAGCAACCACAAACTGAATCATCAGAGCTTTCACGAAAATTGATTAAAAAAAGTCAACAACCAGATGGAATTGGAGTATCCTTCCCCCACAAACCTGTTTAAAAAGGAAAGGAGGATGCGATGGTTTCAAAAAACATCAAAAAACCTAGAACCTATTTTTTTTAAGTCTTAGAAAACAAAAGAAGAAGTTACCTGACGAACTCTATTGCTATGTCGATAAGTAAATCCAAAAAACTAAACTCTTTTCCAATTTTGTCTAGACGTTGTCACTATTTTATTGAACTATCAATCAGATGTCAGCAGTTAAATTCAGCCACCCCTTGAAACTTGAATCTAACATCCAATGACATTCATCCGATGAACTCTTTTGCTCCAGGTTCACATATGACTCCCATGAAATATAACAAAAATAGAAGATCACTTCCGGGACTTGGAGCTAAGATCGAATCGCAAGCCATTTATATTATTTTTAACTAATCAAAAAATTCTCTCTATTTTTTCGAATAGATTAGCATTATAAATACGAACTCATTTTTGTATTTTTTTGTTCCATTTTTAAAAATTCAACTTAGTGTATTCTTTCGACCCGTGTTATTGACCACGACAATTTTTCAGCATACAAAATGAAATTTTGTACGCCTCTCTGAAAGGTAAGAAGATCTCAGTTTTGTATCTGATAATTTGTAATTTTGAGTTAAAAAAGGTCTTCGTTTGTATTGTGTTAATATTAATATGTAAAATTTATTTTTGATTGGTTATTGACGACTTTTTTTAGACGATAACGCTTTCTGCATGTTTTTTTTTGTTTTGAAAAACCACGGTGGGAAATTTTTGCATTAGTGTCACCCAAAATCATCGTTAAAGCTCTACAATTCTGTATTGGATGAATCGTTGAAAATGACGCGCTTGTTCAATAACATCAAATATCAATTTTTTTGAACACTACTGGAGTTTGAGCCATTGTAGTTTTGCCAATAATTTGAATCATCTGTAAAAAAAACTTGAAGTCGACAGATGCCCCTCAAATGAGCGTTTTGGGGGTGATATACAAATATCGCACTAAAATGGCGAAAAAAGTTAATGCTGATGACTTGGCAGGCACCATAAATCGAATTGCAAATGTTACTCTGGTGTTGATTGACTTGCCAGACTTAAGACTTGAAATCAGACTTACCCAATGCTGGAAAACGGAAAAAACTGCGTTCAAGCTTGTCCAGTACTGATTTAGAATTCGAGTTCGGTACGGGGTTGTTCATATCAAACATAAAGACAAAGAATATTTGAGTATGGCTGATATTTTTGAAAACCTGGTCACGCTTTTTCTCGTCAAAATATAAGATATGAAGTTTTGCTGCAGCTTGCATGTCTTTTTTCGGCAGCCTTCATGCTTTGCTTTACGAAATAGAGCCTTTTTTGGTGAATTTTACGCTGTTTAAGATCAAAAAAGTGACTGTTCCCGTTGTTTCAGCTGTATTTTTTCTCTACTGAAACGTTAGTACCACAGGATTTGGTTCACGTGTATCCCTTTTGTGGAGTAATAATCTCGCATTTATGTTGTTATTTAGTCTTATGTTCTTTAATTATTATTTTCAGTTTCATTGTTCAAAGAACATTAACCATACGCGGCGTTGAGTGCTTCAACTTTGTTGAAAAAATTGATGGAAGAAATCGCTTGTGTTCTAATTTCCTAAAAATGGAGCAGACAAAGATACCTAAAATAAGTTTTTCTTCACGTTTTTGTTATCACTGTTTTTTTTTCAACTTTGTTTTTTAAATATACCAAATGCATTTTGTGTGGCTGCATTCAAGAAACACAGAATCTCAATTCGTTTATTCGTTTTATTCGTTTTTTACGTATTTTTGACCGGGTTGTTAAAAGTTATATTAGCTACAAAAATACAAAAAGTTGAAACATTTAAAATTCCCCCCCCCCCCCACTTCACCTTCAATCCTTTTATCGTCAAAATAGAAACGTTCATGAATGAAAATGGTGCACAAAAAATAAATTTTGATCTCACGTCGCTCATTCCATCACTTTAAACCTGTCAAATATTGAATCAGCCAATTTTACAAGCGCAGAATTTTGTGTTCAATCGCAGCATTCTATGTTTTAACTGAATAGAAAGTATTTGAACAAAAAATATTGGTTTTCTCAAAAAGAAACCGAAACTAAATAAAAACAGAAAATATCGTTGAGTTAAATTTTATTTTAAGCAATATGCTGAGCTGTACAAGAGGAACTAAAGCTTATCCCAGTTTTTTATTTAATTTAAGATTTGATATAAATTTTTTGCTCTACATTTGGCTCTTCTGTTAGAAAAAATTCCTATTAATGAATAGAATGCAGTTTTTTCAAACCGATTGTGCTAAAAAAACTGTGAAGAAGTCATTTAGGTTTTAAATGAAAAAAGATTTGGTTGGCAAAATTGTCTGTAATAATATACAAAACCTAAAAGGTAATTCGAAATAGAGTGAACCAAGGATGGTCAATTGATTTCCAAAACCAATTGAAATAAAATGGTGTGTTTTTGTCACAAAATGTCGATAAAAAGGGATATGGATGAACGCTAGTTTTTGTTTCTTGAATTCATTCATGATCAAAGTCAATTGCAATAACCAAGAAATTTGTCTGGAAAGAACATTGAAATGTAGATGGTGAGCAAAAAATTCATTTGTTTCATCCTTGCGAATATTTTTTTGCTTCTGACTTGACATTACCTAATTAAACTTCCTTTTGAGGAACTAGGAAAAAATTTTTAAAAACTTTAAATTTTGGATTCAACTGTTTAACAGTTCTGAACATGAGAACTTGAGCCTTCAGATCATTAACGCGACACAGCCAGTTATTGATCGGACCCAATTTATTGGAAGGAGGAGATATGAACTAAAGTCCTTTTTGTGTTCAGTCATTTATGGCCGATTGATGTTTTCATCGCAAAAATTTGTTTCTGGTATTATTAGAAAACCCGTACAGCGTATGATATGGAATTAAAAAGTTTTTTAATCATTTTTTCTAGGCAGTTATAGAGGTTCAAAGAAATTGCGAACATTGGAATGATATCCGTTTATTTTGTTCAAACTTTACGGAATTTTGCCCAATTGTTTATTAATTTTGCTAAAAAGGTTTTAATTTTGTTATCAAAAATGCTATTGGTTTCGCTTAGATATCCAGATGAGTGTTGCTGACTCTTTTGATCCAAAACTTTTAGATTAAAAATTGATGATTTTTGTTTCAAAATTTAGCTTTTTTTGGCATCAAATGTTTCTTCGATCGGACTTTTATGCTACAGTTACAGACGACAAACTGTCAACAGACGTTATAAATCATCCCAAGGGAGGGCTAGTTCTACTTCCTTTTCTTTTGACAGTGTTCTGCGACAAAATTTTTACCGGTGTTTTGCTAACTTAAAACAATCATCATGCAAAATGAATCTTTTAACTTTGATATATTGACACTTTGTTAAGTTAGTATTTATGTTGGTTACACATCGAATAATTAGCACACTATCATTGAACGCGACCCATTATCAAGGCTAGTATAAAAAATAAAGGTTATATTGAGGCAATGTCGTTTTCAAAAAATAATAAGATTTCAAAAAATAACTTCCTTAAATACCTTCCATAAAGACACATGCGCTTTCTGTCTGAGGTGAGCTGACGTAATTTTACAATTATTTCAGTTGTATGCTATTTTATCAAAGATTTTGAAATTTTTTGTTTCGACCTTTGGATCGTTTTTTTGAACGCTGCCCCTTTTGTTTTTTTTTCTTTTGATAATTTTGTATCTTAGTCGTATCAATAACTTCTCCCATCCACTTTTGGCGGAGTAAACAATAGTTTTATTTTGTTTCTATTCTCCAGCTGATGGTTTAATGTCTATGTGGTTTCAGAATTTTAAAAAAATTTTACTCTTATTCAGTGCTTGTGGTTTTTTATCGTTTTCTAACGGTTCCTTTGAAACGAGCGCTCATTGATTTTTGAAGTTTCCTCAATTGAGAAATCATAATCTAATTAATTGACAGCCTATGGTCTCAAAGGCTTTAACAATGTAATTTTTAACCTTGTTTGTGAAATTTTGAGTTCAGTCTGTATTCGCTGTTAATTTGATGTCTTAAGACAGAGTCTTCGTCAATTTGATGTACCATTGGGTTCACGTGAAGTTGAAAAGTTGTTCTGATTACGTATAGTTGAAAAATTAGGTTTTTTAAAACTTTCAAACGTTTTTGGTTAAGAACAATCATAACCTTTCTGAATTTCGGCCATTTGCATATTTGCTGACAATTTGCTACATAATTTTTGTCTAAAAAACAATTTACTTCTGTATTAAAAAAAGCTAGCATTTTACTTGTTTTTATTCTAAGTGTTGTTGGGGTTCCTTTATTTTTAGTTTATATAAATCTTTTTTGATTTGATTAATTGATAATGTTTTTTAAATAATTGACAATTTATGTGTTTTTGTTTGTTGTTTTCGTGGTTTTCTATAAAATTATTGATTAAATATTGGCCACTAGCCAGATGACGAGAACAGTTTACCATATATAATGTCATTAAAGAATGGCTCATGATTTCGACGAGTTCGACATCATTTTCTCTCATATTTCAACTGAATACTTGATTATAAGATGTATATGTCACGTTATATTGTAGCCTTATAACGATTTCTGGGCAATGAGAGATTTTAATGGCTCCCTGTATAGACGTTTAAATGAGCCTATCCAGTTTTTTTCAATGCAGAGCTGATGTTTTTTTTTACTTTGAAGTTGTTCTTCCAAAAGAGTAAACTTGTTTTTAAATTTCGCTCTTTTGTTCTTTTTCTATCTAGTTGCTAACTGGTCTCAGTAGAGACCAGTCCCGTATGTTATCCGACGACATACAATTTGTTTTGCTGATGCCAATTGAAGACTATTTGACGATTTAATTGATTCTATATAGACTTTTGTCTTGTAGATCTGTTGCCATTTGTGGTCGTAGTTAACAGTTATTTTTTATGATTGATTTGATTTTTATCTTGTATCCAAATCGCATCAATGGCGAGAATCCATTGTTTACTAATTTGGAGTTATTTAATTCATTTTTTGTTAACGAATGCTTCCAACGGCTCCGATGGAGTTACATAAGAATCTATCTAGTACTTGTAGTCGACAGCTGATGGTTGACTTTTCATCTGTATGTTTTTGTTCGTCTTGATTTGCCACAAAGTCTCATTTAGCAAAGATCGCATCTGCTTTGAGATGAAGTACAAGGTCATTATTTTAGTTTAGGTTTTAGCTGATGATTTTTGTGTTTGAGAGTGATTTTTTTTAAAAAAGAGGCAGTTTTTGAGTTAGATGGAAATTGAGGTTTTTGTTGCTTGCATTTTCTCCGTTTTATTATTAGCAGGTATCATAGACCCTCCTATGTGGCCGTAATTAATTCATTCATCGTTTTGCACTTAAGACAAATAACTCATTATCCATTTTTTTTCGAAGAGCTTGTTTGTTTTTGAAAGGTTTATTTCTCTTCGTTTTTTGTAGACAATTAGGTCAAAAAATTGAGCGGGGTCAGAGCACTATGTGCGAGCGCGCATTACCGAGACTCCTTGTTTGTGCGATAGAATTTTTATCTTTTTTCAGGTTGATTTCGTTAATATTTTATTTAAAATGGAGAAAATGACAGTTTTTGAGAACAGGGAGAAAATAGACTTTTTTAAAGTAAACTTTCTTCGATTTTATCTTATATTTTCAACCAAAAAACCTTCCAAAATGGTTTAGATTCCAAAAGAGAGATGATTTGAAATAAAACTAATGTCCTCAAGCAAAAAGTCCAGATTTTTTTCTCAGATTCAGCTCAACGGGTGCGATTTGTTGAGGGTGCCAGAAACCTCTGATCGACAAGACTTCATCTCTTCTCGGTCGATTCTTGAATGTTAGAAAATCGATCAAACTATAGTCCTAAACTTAGTGAGAATTAGAAAGAAAGTTCAGCTTACCAGATTAAAAAGACCAAAGCGAATTGATTTTAATCAGAGAATTTATATAAATGAATCGTCAAGAAATGTGCTTAGAATCAATATTCGTTTCAAAATGGTGAATCTAGATAATTAATATTAGAGTGAGACTATTTGATGTAAAATCTTCCCAGCATGTATTGAATGATTATGATACCATCGGAAACGTAAACGAATTCTTTGAAAAGTGTAAACGCATACCATCTATGGTACCCCCTGCGATTGATTTCTGGAAAAGTTGCAGAAGCAAACCATATTGGAAAACTGTTGCGACCCCCCTGTAAATCATGGTGCTAAGATTAATTTTGTATCTTGACTTTCTCGCACTGATAATGGGTATATATACAGCTGATTTTGAGCTTTATTTATCCTAAAATCAAATCACCATCTTGATCTATTAATCAGATCTCTTCTCTAAATCTCTAAATTATACTGTAAAAAATCATTCTTGCTATTCTCAATTTTTGAGAAATTAATTTTTCTACTTTGTTAAAAACGATTTTATTCCGCTTGCAAAAACCCATAACCCAACAAGTTATGGGCCCAGCAAATTTTAAGTCGTAAAACTAATTTCTAAAAAAACAAATTTGTTGTTGACAGTCATAATCCTTTTCTGCTTAGTACCTTTTCTTTTAACAACTGTTTTGCCTGCTCAAACTACAATGGATCAACAGACAGTGAAGCTGCTGACCTACACAGTAAAGGCACAGAATTTTCCAATGTGGAGCACAAGATTTGTGGCAATGATGCAGACGAAGGGACTCTACAAATCACTACTTAGGACAGAGGAGCCACCAAATGAGCCTGCACCACTAGCAATGACGAAAAGAAGAATCACAAAGTGCTGAAGGATGCATATGAGAAGGAAGTTGCAGAAATCAAGGAGGAACGGAAAAATGTGTGGTGCCATCTGACAATGACTCTAGATGCAAAAACCCTAATGCTGATGAGACATGACTGTGTGGGAGATGACGGCATCGGAGGTGGAGCAAAAGCTTGGAAGCTTTCGCAAGAGAGATTTCAGAGCGTGGAGACGCCAACAGTGGTGACTTTGGTGGCACAGCTTGCTCGACTGCAGCTCGGGGCTGCTGAGGATTTAGATAGCTTCTTCATCAGATGACAGGAATTGCTCATAAGGCTACAAGAAGCAGTAGAAGCAGTCCCAGAGGCCCTCTTCAACGCCTTCGTCCTCAATGGTCTGCCTATGAGGTATGAAAGTATTGTTATACAGGAAAGCTTTAATCCGGCAACGAACTTCACAGAGTTGAGGAAAAGGCTGCAGAACTTCCATGAGTGCACAGCACAGAGGCATAAGGGACAAAGTGGTTCAGTAGCACTGGCAGTGAAGCGTGACTTCAAGAAGGGACCCAAGAAAAGAAACTGCTTTGTGTGTGGGATCCCTGGACACTTTGCCAAGAACTGCAGGAGGAAGTAGACAGCACAATGCAGCAAGTGTGGTGAGAAAGATCACCTAGACAGGGCATGCAAGAGACAAAGAGGTGGAGGCAAACATGAGTCAGTGGCAGTGGGTCTAACATTGGCTTCACCAGACGAGGAATACTGGGCAGCTCTTACCCAGTGGAAGACAGCAGGCATGCTAGTGTGCAGTGGTTGTACATATCACATAGTGACGAACATCGAAGTATTCCTGGACTTCTTTGTGCCCATTCAATCAGTGGTCAGAAATTCCAACGGAGAGGCTTCCAGAGTGTTGGGCAGAGGCTGTGTGAGGATCAGCATACCCTCTAACAAAGGGGAATTCCAATGGGAACTCAAAAATGTTTTCTGTGTGCCGGACTACTCTTCAAACCTCTTATCAGTCTCAAGATGCACGGAGTGGGGACATAGCTTCACTTTCGAGAAAGGAAATAGCTGCATGAAACTCCAGAAGGGAACTCGAGTAAAACTAACGCAAGAAAATAGTTTGTTTCACTTACCCTGCAGCGTTCTAGAATTCAAGATGAGTTCCAACAGCGTGAAATTTGACAGTGCTAGGAAGTGGCACAGACGATTGGGTCATTTAGATCAAGCGGATGTGGTCAGGAAGGCACCAGAGACAGTGGGGGAACTCGATGATTTATGCAATGTGTGCGCATTGGCCAAGATCACAAAGACTCCAGTACCAAGAGTGGCAGAGACCCAAGCGTAAGAGAAGCTGGAGAGGGTGTTCACAGAGGTGATGGGACCTTTCAAAGTAGAGTCCTTGTCAGGGTTCCGGTTCTGCATTGTGTTTGCAGACCAGTAAACGAAGTTTGCGTTTGTGGAATTGCTTAAGGCAAAAAGTGAAGCACTGGCCAGACTGAAGAAGTTTGTTTTCAGTGTGGAGACAAGACAATGCGAAAGATTTTCTATCAGAGCAGTTCAAGATGTACTGTTTAGATGCAGGCATTCTACAGGAGAAGACCATACCAGAGACGCCACAATAGAATGGGTTAGCTGAGAGGTGCAACAGGACACTACTGGAGATGCAAAGATGCTTGCTCATTGACTCGGGTCTTCCCAAGATGATGTGGGGAGCAGCAATTCTCCATGCAACAAGGATCAGGAACTTGGTTGTGAGACGAGGAGAAGGAAAATGCCCAGCAGAGCTGATGCGAGGTATAAAACCTAACCTTTCAATTAGTAAACTATCTATTTTTGGTTGCAAAGTCTTCTTGAGGAAGCGGGACAAAGATGTTAGCAAACTTGAACCCAAGGCGCTGGAAGGAAAGTTTGTGAGTTACACTAAAGGAGACAACAGATACCTGGTGTACGTACCCAACACACGCAAGGTTGTAGCCGTTCGAGATTTCGAGATGTGATCATCAGGGAGTCCGAGGTGGGCTCAATCCCTGACAACACAGAGACGCACGACCTACTAGATGAGGGGTCACAGCAACTGGGGATCTGGCAACCAGATGATTGTCATCAAGACGATGGCAACAAAGAGGAGCAGGGCACATCTACTGCAATAAAGAAAGAGTGACATGACGCAGAGAGCGTGAACACTCAAGAAACGACACTGAGACGAGATGCCTCAGATGTTGAGGAAGCAGCACTGGATGAAGAGTCTACTGCAACAGGAGGGAGTCTCAGAGACTCGGAGTCACTGGAAGACAGTGAAACGGAGGACTTCTCACAAACAGTTGACTTCTTTGAGCAGAGCCCCGACGAGGGACACGAGCAAGGATTGTTTCGCAATTTTTGGAGAAGTCAGGACCCATTTTGCTGTGACTGAGGGTGACTATGTGGAACACAAAACACTCTACGAAGCCAAGCAAGGCGACAATTGGGATCAGTGGCACCGGGAAATGAAGGACGAGGTCAAGGCACTCCAAGACAACGAGACTTGGAACCTAGTGAGACCACCCACGGACAGTGACGTCATACCGGGCAAACGGGTCTACAAAGTGAAATTGGGACCCAGTGGTCAAGTGGACAAAAACAAAGCACGCTATGTGGCAAAAGGCTTCAAACAGGTTGAAGGACTGGACTACTTTGAGACTTTTGCGCCTAACTACAAGCCAGAGGCATTCAGGATTCTACTTCAACTATCAGCAAAACAGGGCCATGTGATGCACCAGTTTGATGTCAAGACGGCTTTCCTGCACTCACCAATAGAGGAAGAAGTGTATCTGGAACAGCCACAGGAGTTTGTAAAACAAGGATCAGATGGGGAGAAATTAGTATGCCGACTGAATAAATCAATTTATGGCTTGAAACAGGCAGCTAACAACTGGTACAAAGAGCCTGGCAAACTTCCTACTGAGACAGGGGTTCACCAGAATCAGGAATGACCATTGCTTGATCGCAAGAGCGGAGACAGGGGGTCACACTTTTATCTTGGTCTGGGTTGACGACATCCTAGTGGCATCAAGAAGCATGACAGTGATCTCCGATGTAAAAAAGGCACTGGAAGCAACATTTCACACGGAAGACAGGGGGAGATTACACTGGTTTCTGGGTCTAAGAATCAGACGAGAAGAGGGCAAAGTCACAGTCGACCAAGAACGCTACACAGAAACAACGCTTGAGCGGTTTCAAATGGATCGATGCAAAGCCTCAGGAACTCCAGCTGATTTGAATTTGAATTTCAGACAACCCAGAACGGAGACGAAGAAGTAGACCAGAGGATCTACAGAATCTTGGTTGGATCACTTCTGTATCTGGCCAAACAGAAGAGACAAGACATCATGTTCACAGTCAACATTTTGTCCAGACACATGAATGCACCTACCAATCAACACTGGATATGCGGAAAAAGAATTCTGCGATATCTTCAATGTTCAAAAGGTTTAAAACTTACTTACACAAAAGAAGCTAGTTATGATTTAGTGGGGGAAAGTGATGCAGACTGGTCTGGTGACGTGAATGACAGAAGATCAACGACGGGCTACTACTTCAAGCTCAACGGACGTGGCGCAGCACTCAGCTGGGGTGTCAAGAAGCAGACCACAGTTGCTCTTTTTTCATCAGAAGCAGAATGTCAGGGCATGGCAGCAGCAGCAGTTCAGGAAGCATTGTATCTGAAACAAATTCTTGAGGATTTCGGCATCCAACAGAAACTTCCATTAGCAATTGGAGAGGACAGCCAGAGTTGTATTAAATTGTGCCGAAACCCAGCCATGCACAAGAGGAGCAAACACATTGAGACAAAATTTTACTTCATTCAGGACAAGACGGAAGGTGGGACTATTTCAATTCATTACGTTCCTACTGACAAAATGGCAGCCAAAATCTTCACGATATCTTTACCCGTATCAAAGGTGGAAACAGTCAGAACTGTTTTGATGGGAACAGACTGTACGCATTCAGCTCAAGTCTCAGTGGGAGTGTTAGAACATCGATCAAACTATAGTCTTAAACTTAGTGAGAATTAGAAGGAATGTTTAACTTACCAGATTAGAAAGACAAAAGCAAATTGATTTTGGTCAGGAAATTTTTATAAATGAATTGTCAAGAAATGGTGCTTAGAATCAATCTTTGTTTCAAATTGGTGAATCTAGATAACTAATATTAGAGTGAGATTATTTGATGTAAAATCTTCCCAGCATGTATTGAATGATTATGATACCACCGGAAATTTGAACAAATTCTTACGACTGATTTCTGGGAAATTTGCAGAAGCAAACCATATTGGAAAACTCTTGTGGAAATATATACCCCCACTGTAATTCATGGTGCTAAGATTAGTTTTGTATCTTGACTTTCTCGCACTGATAATGGGTATATATACAGCTGATTTTTGAGCCTTTTTTCATCCCCAAAATCAATCCCCTAATAATCAGATATCTCCTGTAAATCTCTAAATTCTACTGTAAAATATTATTCTTGTTATTCTCAAATTTTGAGAAATTAATTTTTCTACCTTGTTAAAAACGCTTTTATTCCGCTTGCGAAAACCCATTAGCCAACATCGAATCAGTCTATATTTTCAAACTCTTTTTTGAAGTGTTTGCCTATGAGAAACTAAAGACCTTTTTTCTAATGTGGTGACCATAACATTGTCTGCCTTCGATCAGGAGTAA
>NW_027450699.1:0-15287 GCF_964194025.1 Convolutriloba macropyga | reverse complement strand
GTTTAAGCATATCAATAAATATTAAGTTACTTCGCATGTAAATATACAAGCAATTTGCTTTTACAACATGCTAACACAGCGAAGTTTTTCAAGTTAATACGTATATGGAAGTAACGTTTTGCTTATTCTATATGCATGGAATAAAATATGTTTTATACAATTTGTGAAATTTTTTGGATTGATTAAATTAATTTTCTGCAGGACTGTTGTTAAATTGTTTCCGTTTCTCTGACACTCATTCGAGATTAACGAAATACAATTTCGGCGTTGGTATTCAGGAAAATTTAAGTTGTGTGCAAAAATATCAACTATTTCGACAAAAAAATGTAAATTTTTGCCTGGGTTCTTTCTTCAGTTAATATGGATGCCTGCGACGTGACTACATGTCTAGGGATTAATTTAGAATAAAAGTGCACGCAATTGTATTCCAATTGAAAAAAAAGTTGATTTGTCGTCCTCTTGATCGGTCCACGGTCGGTAAGGGTACGTGGAGAAAAATTTGGAGAGCCTTGCACGTTACATAAATTTACGATAATTGAAAATTGTTTAGTCCGATAAATTTCAAGGTTGTTTTTCGACTTGAGCGTCACATAGATAGCTTTAAAGAAGTATTGGCCAAAATTTTTCTCAGACTTCTCAAATTTTATTTAGAATTCCTCAGTATCGAGCTTTGAAAATTAATTTGTACCTAGGTGTCTTCATTATTGACATTGGAGTTATATCCTGAGAGTTTTTGGCGTTTTTGGTCATGATATATATATATATATATATATATATATATATATATATATATATAATGTTATCATAGTTTAGTCGTCTAAAGTTTACGCAACTGTCGTGTTTGCTCATTTGGATTTTAAAGGTTAATGGGGATACATAAGGGGAGAATAGTAACATTTTCAGGTTTCATGATTTGGAATATGTTGTGGTAGGTTATGCAAGCCAACCAAAGATGCATAAATCAGATCGATTATAATCAATCTTGACATTGTTGTTCAATATTATCAGGATATGTCAATAAACAAATTTTCCTATTGCTACTACTACATTTACTTAAAATTATTGTAGACAAAATTATTGTAGTAAAATATCATATTATGTCATAGTTTTGTAGAAGTTTAGTTGACAAACAATAAAACAATACTTTTTTAGAGGAGCAAAGCAGAGGGAGCAAGAAAAAGTTTAAATCTAGACGTAAAGATGCAGATGCTGCAATTCCCAATTTAGACAGTGACGTCACGAGCATCGAAGTGTTGAGACGACGTGCAACCAGTTGTAATGACAAGCGCAGAGACATGGATCGAAACTGGGATGAGATTTGCAGAAAAAGTGAACCCAAAATTGAGTTTTAGCTCAAAACCAAAAAAACCCTCAGATGTTAAACTTTAATTGTTAAATTTTTTGTTAGAAATATCTGTTAAATTGAAAATTTTCGAATTTCATATGATAAGCATTACTTAGACTGTAAATTTTAATATATTAAGTTAATTTTTTAAAAAATACTTGTTTTTGGATGAAAAAAGGTCAGAAAATGAGAAAATGAGGTGCCAAATCTTAACATGGCCTGTACTGTTCAGACGGACCATGAAGAGATCTGAAATCATGAGATCTAATCAAAAATTGATATTATTATTATTTTTTTTAATCTGCAAACATGTAAATTAAACTAACCACTTGGTTAATGTTACATGTTAGAAATTTATTAATCAAACATTATTTTTTTCTAATTTATAACAAACTAAGGTTCGGTTTTCGTAAAATAATTTAATAAAAAATATGTTTAAATCCTGCAACCCTTCTGTCTATTGGAACTCTTTCGTGTCGTTTAAGCATTTCCGCTGTAACTTTTTGTTTAAATTTGGTCTTCGACGTTTCTTTTCTAATTGTAATTGGAAGTGTGTTCCATTTTCGAATAAAGTTACGAACAATTGAACCTTTACTCCATTTTGACTTACATTTTTGTTCTAAGAAAAGGTTATGGGTTCGTTTGTTTACAATAATAGGCACGTTTTCTAAAAATCTGAAATGTTTATTAGAGCGATTTCTTGTTTGTTGGAGAATATTGAAAAACCTATTTAAAGACACCCGTGTTATTTGGAGCTCTGCTGGAAGAATTTTAGTCTCCAGAAGTAGATCTCTGGCAGTATCGTATTTGGTTTTCATAAAGCAAACTTTTATTCCCCAGTTTATCTGTTTGTTAATTCTGTCAATAGAGTAAGATGGTAAATTTTGAAAAAAAATTGCGCTAAAATCTAAATGAGACAAAACTAGTGATTTAAAAAGATTTATTCTTGTTTTTAGCGGTACCTGATAACGACCCAAATATAATGATCTGATTGCTGACGCCATTTTACTGATAACCTTATTTAGTTGATTTTGGTATGTCAGTTCCCTATCAATTATTACACCTAAATATCTACGATTTTCAGATGCTTCCAATCGGTGTCCCTTGAAATCGACAGTTTCAATGTTCGGCAATTTTTCATTCCTGAACACCATTAATTCCGTTTTTTTTCTCATTCAAAGTTAACCTGTTTTGTTTCATATATTGATCTGTCTTGTTTAATGTATCTTCAGCTATTAGCTGCAAATTTGCTTCATTCTTTGCATGACATAGAATTGCTGTATCATCGGCAAACTGTAATACATCACAATTCGTTGATACAGCTTCACTGAAATCGTTGACATAAAGTATAAAAATTAGAGGCCCTAAGACAGTTCCCTGAGGAACACCGTGATTTATGACAACCCAATCTGATTTTGCTATCCCATTTTTTACACACTGCTTTCTATCACAAAGGGAAGAGTTTAATAAGATTCTTGCATTTTCTCCAATTCCATACCTTTTTATTTTGTTCCTAAAAACATCTATAGATATTGAGTTGAAAGCCTTTGCTAAGTCTAAAAAGAGTGTGACAACAAATTCGTTTTCGTCAACGCATTGGTTTATCTTTTCAGTTAATGAAATGATTGTATCGAGACAGGACTTTTGCTTTTGAAAGCCGAATTGATTCTTGTTAATCAGATCATTAAGAGTTAGGTGGTGAGTTAGTTGTTCAAGTAGTAATCGCTCAAAAATTTTTGCTAGAGTTGGTGTGACTGATATGGGTCGATAGTTTTCTGGTTCTAGTCGGTCTCCCTTCTTATAGACAGCTGTAACATGCGCTGTTTTCAAAATATTAGGAAACGTGTTTTTGTTTATACATTCATTGACAACAAATTGTAAATGAGTTCCAATAGACAGTTTACTATCTTTTAGCGCCCATGCTGGTATATAGCCCGGTCCGGGAGATTTATGCTTAGGTAGATTATCAATAACATTATACAATTCTTTTCTGGTGACTGGTCGGAAGCTAAATTCCGGTCCATCAAATGCTAAGGAAGAACAATTTGGAGCAACGTCTTTGCCTTTGTATAATCCTAGTCTCGCAAAACAATTATTAAGAACATTGGCAATCTCACTGTCATCCTCAACAAAATGACTATCTTCCCTTAATTTGTCAATTTTTTCTATTTGGCTGTTGGAATTGATCCTGTTTTTGATGAATTTCCATTGTTCTCTTGAAGTTGGTAGCTGCTGGAAAAAATTCTTTGTGTAATCATCTGCAGCTTTTTTCAGTTTTCTATTCACTGAATTGCGTAAAGATTTGTAAATGTTATAAATCTCTGATTTTGGGTTTTTCTTCCACGCATTAAAGAGACGGTGTTTTTCATTTATGAGACCACGTAATTCTTTTGTCAACCATTGCTTTTGTTGTTTTTTGGTACTACTTTCTACCAACTTCAAGGGTGCATGACAATTCAGTATATTTTCAAAAATTTTGATAAATTTTAAAAACATTTCGTTCGGCTCAGAAATTCAAACGCTCCTACTTTTGTGAGTTCAACGGTGCCTTTAATCTTTTTGAACACAATCTTTTCCCGGGCCGAGGGTTTTGCCCAAAAATAATGGGGAAAAGAGTGCACAGAGTGTAAAAATAAGATTTTTAGACCGTTAGTGCTCCGCTTGATAAAGGTGGACAAAGCGTAACTTAAAAGTGTAGCTTTCAAATTTAAAGGTGGAATAAGAGTGGATTAACCTATTTTTACACTCTTTAGATTGCTCCATTAACACTTTCGTTTTAAACAATTTAACAATCTTTTTCTATCCTTTAATCCGTAATGTCCACTTTTTCCACACTTATTTAGCATGCAGATAACCAGACCTCGTTTCTTTGGGCAAAACATTCCCCTTGTACGCTCAAAGATAATCAACAATCAGATTTTGTTGTGCTCTGGATCCTCGCACTCTCAATAATAATAATAATAATAATAATAATAATAATAATAATAATAATAATAATAATAATAATATTAATAATAATAATAATAATAATAATAATAATAATAATAATAATAATAATAATAATAATAATAATAATAATAATAATAATAATAATAATAATAATAATAATATTGAATTCAACCAAACATGGTTACAACCAGCTTGAAATCTGTCCTATTGTTTTCGTATCATCGGCATAAAGGAATGTTTTATTATTAAGTTGATCAGGTAGGTCATTTATGTACACGGAGAACAAAAACACACCAAGTATTGATCCCTGGGGACCCCCGCTTGAGATTTTTGTGAAGGTCGAGTAACTGTCTGCAATTTTTACTCTCTGCTGTCGATCAACCAGATATGAAGCAAAAAATTTCGAAAACTTTTCATCAAACCCAAAACGAGCGATCTTTTGAAGCACAATATTAAAATTAATCGTATCAAAAGCTTTAGCAATGTCCAAGTAAACTGTTATCGGGGATGAACTTTCGTTTAAAGCTTGATATAAGTTATCACAATATAGTAACAATTGGGTTACTGTTGAATGTTTTTGCCGAAAACCATGTTGAGCAGTGCAAAGCTTCCTTTCGAATGTCTTCTTAATTTGTTTGTAAACTATTCTTTCAAAAACTATAGAAATTGCACAGAGCATTGCGATTGGTCTGTCGTTTTTAATTTCCGTTTTGCTACCATTTTTGTGATGAGGACGCACGTGTATGAACTTCAAAAATCGTTCTGGAAAAAATTAAACCCAAACAATTTTTTGAAGTGTTAGAAAAACCTCGAATTAGCCTTCGAAACAATTTTTGGGGTAACAACAAGTGTGATAAGAGTGTTTTTCCATCATCGCTTTCCTCTTGCACTTTTACTTTAAAAAGAATGACTTTTGGATTAATTTGATTCGTTGAATTGAAAGAAAATGTGTGGTATACTCCGGATACGATAACTAATGAGGTTATACCAAAGTATATTAATTTAATCTTCGCGCTGCTGGCGCTAAAAGAAGTTTAATTTCATCTTCGTCACTATCAGAAAAAAACATGACAAAAAACTTGAATTCAGGAAAGAAATGTTGACAACTGAAAAATGTTTGAACGAGCATAGCGAGAGTTAAGGCAGGTCATTGATGGCCTTTTGTCTGTCAAATTATATGAAATACAACAAGAGATAGGTGGACAAATAACTGAAGTCCAATAACTATAAAGTGTATTTATCAAGTCGATACTGTAAATAAGTTTTTGGTATCATTGTAATATATCACATTTCCCAGCATGAAGTGAATTTTAAGTTCGCCGAATTGTAAATTAAAATTAGCATGGTTATCATTATTAGAACCTCTAGCTTAGGGTGTAGACAGATGACGATGAGGACGAGTGTATCTTAAAACTTTTGAATTTCATTTCGTTTGATTTTTTTTTATCAATTTATAATTAGAGCATTCCTAGTTTTCAATTCAGTAATCACATTCTGATTCTTCCATGTCATCTTAGCTATCAATATCCGATTCAGAGGCCGGTGCCATTTGTTTCTTCTGTTTTAGTGCATCTCTGAGGCGTTTAGCTTTGTGGCCAGAAATCTGCTGTGCACTGATTGCATTTAATTTGCGTTCATTGGTTATCAGGACCGAGTGGGAGCCAGATAATCATTCAGAAAGCCTGTAAATTTTATACTTTTCGAACCAATTCCATTAACTTCAGAGCAAAGGCTATCAAAAGTGATTCTATGCTTGATAACGTGCTTCCTTATTGTTTTCCTTTGTCCCAGATCTGTTTTGCTTCAGGGACAGGTCTCTTCAGTCGCTGCGTTAGCATTTTTGACGGCTTTTCACTAATGATACTGTGTCCATTGGTAATGGGAGCGGCATGGAAGTGGATGGTTGTTCCAGCTGTCTTTAAGGATCCTTTGCTTTTTGATTGGGGCGTGGTGCCCGCTTCCTAATACCGGTTTTTCCTTCTATTTTTTGTTTTATTATATCTTTTCATGCTTGGCAATTTTATGTGCGAGCACGGGTTCTGGGACCAATTTTTTTTTTCGGCTATTGGTCCATGGTCCTCTCCGTGGTACTAGATCGGCAATTTGATTTTGACATTGGCTCTTATCCCCTCTTTTTGAGTCAGTTCCTGGCCATTTGTAATGATTGCTTTATGTTGCTTGTAGTGTCTGAGTTTTCGGTAAATTTAGTTCCACTTGGTAGATACTCAAAAATTCCTTCAATTTTCTTTTTCCTTCGGTTCTTTTCTAGTTTCTTTCTAATGATGGTAGCTCAGTTCAGTGCAGTTTTTCCGTTCCCTTTGGTTTAGTAGAGTGTGTTAGTTACAAAAACTGATTATTGTCTTTTGTTTCTTTGTTTCTGTGAATTTAGGTGCGGCTCTTCTGTGTCTCTGTATTACTCTCTACGTTTTCGTCTCCCCTGAATTCCTTCTTTTTGATGGTTTCCTCCTCGTTCAAATCCAATTAATCTAAATAGAATGAATTTATCTTTGACAAACATAGGTTATCTGAGTTTTTACGTCCTGATATGCTTCCTAAAATGCTGTCCTCTTTTTGGCCGTAATGGGCTTCGAATGTAATTACTCAAGTGTTTCGATGAATTGTTATTCTCATTTTTAATAATATAGCGTCTAATGTTCGATGGATATCGAATTCGTGTCTGTCGAACAGATTTGAACAATCAAATTTTTCTTTTATCAATTTCAACGCTATTTCCGCTGACCACAATGCCCTATGGTTGTATATCGGTTGCTTAGATTGGATTGTTTTGAATTTTCTATTTTAACGAAAACATTTTGAATGCGCGCCGGTGTATGAACTGCACTGGTCCACTCTTATTGAACGTGAAATTGGTAGTAAGTGGCAGTATGTTGTTAGAGAACTAATTGCAGTTTTTATAAGCGGTGATGTATACTTGACCAGTGATAAAGTTCGAATCCCTGTCGATGCATCTTAGGACGTATATCTTTTCGGTCTGTTGTTGTAGATCGGTTAGATCTCGTGAATGGGTTCAACTAACTTATCTAACTTTTTTTACTGAAACTTCGAGGTTATTTTTTTATTTTTTTTAAACCAATTTCGGAGCGTGGTTTGCATGACTATGTTTTCTGATGAGTTGTCTTGTCTGTTTTCCTTAGACCACCAAGTTCTTTGTTGAGTCATACAGTCATACAGAGTTGCCTGGGGTGAACGGCATGAACAAATTCGACGATTGCTGGTCTAAAGACTGCAGGTTTGTCTTTCGTCTACACATACGCGGCCATCAGTCTTTTGTAGATCGTTGCAAAGATTGTTGAGACGTGAGCTGAATTTCTTAATATTGTCTGTTTTCTTGTAAATGCAGTCTCTAATTTATCTTTTGTTGTCAATGACGCTATGAGGCGTTTGATGAACAGTTTGTTGATGTCTAGCTCCAGTTCTTCTGACCTCTTTTGGCGGACCAAGGTGGAACTGTCAGATTGATCAGATTTGGGGTCTGTTCCACTCTCAGTTTCTTCTTCTTCAGTCTCTGCCATAATTTGTACGTTAATTCCTGTTTTAATCCTGTTCGTAGTGTCCTCTTCCGTACTGATAATGATTAATGGTAAAAGTTCATTGGTTTCGTTGGACACAATGAAATGTACTGCTTTACCGTAATCGTTGGATCGACTACATCAGTTGTTCGTAATTGAATTTAAGAAGTTTTTTATCTCTTCAGAATTGAGATATTGTTGAGAGCAATTGCGTTATGTTCAAAATTTGAACGGAAACAATAATGGTCTGTTTCGTTTTAAAGTGTTTTGTTTTGAAAATGTCTAGTTATTGTCCTTTTCTCCACTGATTGATTTTTTGAGCGGTGCTGTAGGTAAATATGAAACTAAGAGTAGTTGTCTTTTTTTCTCCAAAAAAATTTTTTTGACCCAGTGTGTTGGTCCAAACACTTTTCTGATTTAACTTTTGACTTGTTTAATAGTGTTTTTATCTGTTGTTTCTGACAAAAATTAATTTTATGACAAAACTCCGGATTACTGACAAGGGTCTCTGGATGCATTTATGAAGAATCCTGATTTGAAAGTTTTTGTAATGCCAAAGATAATGTCAAAAAAATCAAATGACATATTGCAAGGTTCGCACTGTACTTTGTCAGAAAAGTGTTTACTTTGCTTGCTTTTTTGTATCACTGTTATTTTTTGTTCCTAAGACTATTTCAATTCTCTGCGTGTCCAGAGTTTGTGTGAAAATTGTCTTGAACCACAAAATTGTATTCAAAACGTGCAGTAAACAAAATAGTAGCAAAAACTATTGTTAGTTAACCTACAAATTCATATTTTTTTAATCAATTAATTACATTGCATTGTTCAACCCGGCAAACATTTTGACACATAACTCATTCAAATTCTAATTCCTCCTCAAATTAAAGATATAATACACTAATATGCGGTGCCAGGACAAAATACCGAATGCCACTATGCCCAATGCGATTATACACAATGCCATTATACCCAATGCACTTTGATATTTTCGTTCAATAATCCGACTACAAATAAGCAAACAGTGTTACACTTTTGTTTCAACATACTTAATGGCCTGTGTCAGTACAATTCACCCAATTCCATTTTACCCAATTCCATTATACCCAATGCTAATTTATCCAATGCCAACCTACCCAATTTACCCTATAGCTAAAATTACCAGAACGACTATTTAGCCGACTATATAATTAAATGGCCCGAGGCACTTGGTCTGAAACTACCACAACCGAACATAGGACTGGCCGACTATATAACAAAATGGCCCGTGGGACTTGATATTAACCTTTCACAACCGAACGTGGGATAATATCGTTCGGGGTTGTGAAAGGATCATGTAACCCTAATCTGCTAATCTGTTCAAAGTAACAGGGGATAGGGTGCTGATTTTGACAAACTTGGCTTTCCCCAGAAGTTTTAGCGTACATCGAAAACTATAAGACTTTTTAATATTGGTCTTTATAAACTTAATTCTGGTGTCATTATGTTCTTGAGCCTCTTGCGAATTTCAATAACTCTTAAAAATCGAACTTTGTTATCGAGCTCTGAACTCTTAGAGCTCTACCTTGAATTAAACCCATCTAACTAATTATAATTATAACCTCAGTCATAAATTTTACTATGGAAATTATTACCGACAAAGTGTTCAAAATTTGATCAATC
The DNA here is from genome assembly GCF_964194025.1 of Convolutriloba macropyga. Taxonomy (NCBI): domain Eukaryota; kingdom Metazoa; phylum Xenacoelomorpha; order Acoela; family Convolutidae; genus Convolutriloba; species Convolutriloba macropyga. Next base: position 5,804 of record NW_027450699.1, on the reverse strand, counting down.
AGTCAAGGTTTGAACAAATAATAACAACATAATCGTGATCAAAGGAACAGAAATCATTTGTTGATTATTGTTTACTTGTGGTAGTTCGATTTATCCAACAAAACCTAAGCCTCGAAACTCATTAAATGAGAAATTTCCGTCGATATCGCTCAACAAAATCTTCTAAAGTGGAACTAAATATTTTTGGAACTAATTTACAGACATAATGGAGGCTTTTTATTTCACCTTGAAGTTGGTTTTTATAGCCGGTAAGTGCTAAAATAAGTCAAAATAAATAGGTAATATGCCACTAAATACCCATTAGCTTAAATTGAGTCTAGATGATAGAAAAAATAGCCATGCGTGATAAATTTGGGAACCGTGGTCTCCGTGGTCATTTTACTAGAATCGATTTAGCATCCATATTTGGTCATGAGATGTCCTGCATGATCTTGCCATTTTTGAGGCAATCGCGGAATTGCCCTGCATGATATTGTCATTTTTGAGGCGATCGCCGAATTGGCCTGGCCGACAGGCAATTTAGCCGACCATAAGAAGAAACGAGCATATAAACCGGCAACCCGACTGCACGCCAATTTTAATGGTTTTCCAGCTTGCCCAACTTAGACGAAACTTCGAAAACGTACTAAGATTTATACGTCGCCGTAAAAAAAATAGGAAACTTAGTAAGGCACCTTCGAAACCTTACTACGATTGTAGAACCATATACCCAATGTGAATACTCTTCGTTTCAGTGAAACATATCCTCCAAATTCATGCTATGAGAAATATGTTTTTTTTTATTGTGTTTTATTCAAGAAACAATTAAATCAAAACTTCACAAAACAATGGCATTGTATTTGCTCTTGAATTCAATACATTTTTGGATTGTTCCATTTGCGGCTTTCAGACTTATAATTGCAGTTTTAAATTTATAGTATTTTCTGCTTCCACAACTTTCAAATTCAATCCAAAGTCAAATTTCTTTCAACTTTGATTCATTTATTTCATTGCAGACCGGCGTCCCTGCCAAAAGGAACTTGAACTAGATTAACAGAAACTCCAAAAATTGCCCATTTTTGAGGAACATGTTGACATATTTTGTCACTAGGTACCATATTTTGTGTTCTGTAGGAAAGGATAGTTTAAGACTGTGCAATTTGGCGACAAAATAAACCATCATTTTCCAAAATAAAGCATGTGAACATGTTTTTCTGAAATAACTTCTTTTTGGCAATATTTTCGCTTAAGCGGCAATAATACATCATATCATCAAAACCTGCAAATAAATTTTGGATAACGAAATGGTTAATTTCATGTTAGGTGGAAAACTTCAAACAGAAAGATTTATCAGAAAATAATAATTAGTGCACCCTTTTTACACAGAGGTAATTTTCAGGAAATAAAGTACTTAGTCTTCGCCAAATGCGCCCACGTACAGTACAAACTAGCCTGTACTGATTTATTTTGTCCACTTCACAAGTTAGTCTATTTGGGTTGGCGCTGAAAATTTTAAGTATAGTAATTTTTTTTAAAATAGTAAATGAAGTTTTTCATAATTCTAACTTATATAAAACCTCAACTTGTGAAATAAAAACTACTCGTTCAAATTATTTGTAAGTGGTTGTTCTCTTGAATAAACCTAAATTCTATAATCAAAACATAGAGCATAATAATTGAATTCATAATGTAGCTTTTGTAACAATACGCTATGTGGTTTGAATATTCCATACTGTCGTTTCACTCTGTCGTTTTCAAAGCGTCTTGGAACTCGGATAAATATACATTTAAATGAATACTACTTACCTGCCTATTTGTCAATTCTAAAAGACTTACCGTGAGGAAATTGGATACTGCAATTGGTGCAAAATTGTAATGTTATTTGCGGAAACTGATGGACAACATTTTCCAATGAATTTTTCCAATGAATTTCATCGTAAACACTTTATAAAACATTTTGAGCCTTTTTAAAACTTCTTGAGTCTGTATTCTTCACAAAAATTAATCTTTAATGAAATAATGCACATAAAAACCAGACAATTCATTTAGAATTGAACACCATATACCCAAAAATTGAAAAACCTTGTTGTTGAGTTTGGACAATTTACTTTCAAAAAACTACAAATAACAACGTAAGAGACTAACCAATCTGCCAATCAAACTGTGGTGTCTTTGAGTCTGAAAGGAACGATTCAATTAAAAGCAATCCCAAAACTTTTTACAGGTAAATAATCCAACAATTACAGAAGCTTAAATTAAGAAAACAATTTTATTTAAATTGCAGTCCACAGTTTTTTCTTGAATTTGTTAATGTCCAGAAAAGGCAAGATTTCCGATATCCAATTTTTGCTTTCAATTTTGCTAAGAAGGGCAGATTTTTAAAGCACAAAAAGAAGAAGAGCTAGATAAATTTTGCTGAATTCTTACTAACTTTTATTTCGTTTATTATTCGTATTTATTTTTGAAGAATATCTACATCTCTCATGTTTTAGCAATATTTATCTATCAATTTTGGTATGCTCTTGCAAACGTTGCATATATTTGTTCGTATTTTTTATCTATTTTTCTCCCTTCTTGTGTTTTTGTCGTAAACCATGTCGCACTTGGTGGGAGGACAAGTCAAAATCATTCCTCTTTCGGGTTTGCAGGAAACAGTAAAAGACGGCCGTAATTTACATTAAGAAACTGTCATTTGTTGGGTAAAAAAACGGCCAAAAAATGTGTAACTTTTCTATTTAATAATGACTGTTTATTAGATTAAAACGGGTCAATAAACGGAGGTCAAACATGGTCTTTCTAATGTCCTGGGACCAAATTCCAATAAGGGTTAACAAGTTTAAACCTATTACTTGAAAGAAAAGAAAATTGTTTCAGTAAACTACCATCACACGAAAAAAAATGGCGTCATTTTACTCGAGAAATTTTTAGCGTGTTGTTTAAATCCGTGCAAGGGGAGAGATCATGTGTTTGTTATCTTCTGTGATTGTGTTTCAATAGTTGCTCTGGGTGTGAGTGAAGGCGTGAATCTGCGGCTACGCTACACAATGGAGTTTGTGCTTCCCGACAAAGAAACCAGCACTGGCCAATTATGTGCCAGATACAGGTAAGACATACAAAATACTCTTTAAAAAATGAAAGATGAAAAAAATAAACCCAGGTTTAGGCATCGACCTATGAGACGGCAATGCTAAACCGGAAACTGATATGAAAAAAAAACATGTTTGGTCAAAGAGCGCATAAAAATACTTTAGCTTGACTCAAGCGTTCAACTACACCCAGATAATTGACACTGGACTTAAGTTCACCCCAAGTTTTGGCGACTTGAGTGCGACCCAAAGTTGAAGCTCGATGTAAACTGGACCTAACGTTTGCGAGCTGAACCCAAAAATTTTAATTCACGCTGAAAATCGGCTTGTGCGTATAACTTATTCATTGGGCGTGATCGTTCAAATTTTTCAATTTTCTGTTGTTCTAATGAAAAACGAACTGTACTATTATAAATATATATTAAAAAATTATTTTCAGAATTAAAGGAACTCAATCATCGCAAAACTTAAACTAAACTATTTGCTGACAAAATGACGATTGTTAGACCTTTGATAACTAGTTCCAATTAGCCAATAAAGTTTGCAACATAGCTTACCAGCGACATCTGATTTATCATAAGTATGAAGTTTTTTAAAGATTTTTTGGCAAAGATTTAACTGTCATCGAAACCCGACGGTCTTTGCTGGACCCATAAACAGACTTTACCTCAACTTTTACTAGTTGCTGGACCGTGTAATTGTAGTCAATATTGGACCCCCTAATAAAATTGCACACATTAGAACGGTTAAGCCTGTTTTAGTTAAACCTGCAAAAAGATTGAAGACAAAAAAATGATCTTAACAAAATCTAATTAGGATTTCGGCTAGTCCCTTATTAAATAAATTTTGCATGCCGCGCTTATGATGTCAAAAATTTTGATCACAATTATACTCAAGATAGATTGGATTATTATTGATTTTATCAATTTTCATAAAACTGTTTTTTCCGTGTTTAAAATCAAATCGATGATTTTATTCGATCTTTTTATCGAGAAATTCAAGTTCACCTGGAGTGACAGCTTTTGAAAAATATCAATAAAAATGTTACACCTGCGTTTTTAGAAAAAGTTACCGGTGCGTTTTAAAATGTTACAGGTGCGTTTTTAGATCACTCAAAGACTTTTCATTCCATAAACCACAAAAATACTTTTACGGAGACTCGAAAATATAGGTTTTGACGAAAATGCTACGAATTTAATGGAGAACAATTTGAGTGAAAGAACGCAAATAGTTGTCCTAAATGGAACTGAATCAGATTGGATAAATTTGAAAAAAGGATTTACTCAAGGTACTATTTTAGGACCTCTATTATTTAACATTTACGTCAACAATTTAGCAAAGATTGTAGAAAAAGATTGCACGGTCGTCCAGTATGCAGACGACACATTTCTTTTTACATTGAACACTGATGAAATATCGTCAAAAACAAAACTTGAACATAACATCTCAAAAATTATCATTTTTTTGCAAAATCTCAGTTAATGGAGAACAAACATAAAGCAGAATCAACACCAAGAAGAGGTTAACAAATACTGTTCTGAATGCGGAAAAAAGTTTTGAATACACACAAAATTCTACTAGAGAAAACGAAAATCTTATTACTTAATGCAAAAGAAATAAGTCATCTGCCTTACTCCTCTTTAGTTTTGATAGGGTTGCAAAAGTCATTACTCACAACTTTAGAAAAACAATTGAATTGGGGAATAAAAACCATGTTTAATAAGAGAAACTACGATCAGTCCACAGATCTCAACCTTGCAACAAAATATTACCAGTCTCTTTTGTCTTGAAACATCATTGCTCAAAATATTTTTATCAATTACTCAGCGACGATCTTCCAGCATATAATATTGAACCTCTCTCTACCATGAGAATAAATCAACATGAAAGGTCAAAGAAATAACATTCGATATAAGACAGAACAATAAGTTTTTAACTGATTTTTTTATTGCACAAGCCATTCCAATTTATAATACTCTGCCTTCAAATATGAGACTGAAAACACCATTGAAAGATTCCTTAAAAAAGAACTGAAACAAAATTTTTGGAGAGAATTTTTGGAGGACCCAAAATTAACTGATATGAATGATGACATTGAAAGAAGTGGATTTCAAATTTTATGTATAATCTTCATGATGTACATATAATATTGTGAAAACATTTTATGCTGGCATTTTAGGCTTTTGTTACAAATGTATGATCAAATTTTTAGTAAAAAAAATATAATGATTTGATAATTTTACATGATGCTATATTCTTATCTTTACATTGCCTCTTTTACCATTTGCGTTTTTTTTTTCTTATGTGTATCAGAGGAAATTAACAGTGTTGTTTTTTTGAAAAATTACTGAGCCAAATTTTTTCAAGCCATCGGAAATTGCCTTTAATTACAATGCTCGTTGCTTTATATTTTTCCTTAGACAATGCTGTTTTTATTAATCAAAGGGAAATTCAAGAGCTTCTGTTTGGCTCCGAATCAAATTTGCGGCTCTCTTCAATTTCAATCTTTGGTTGTTCAATCAGTTTAAAAAAATTGAAGTTAATTTTACAAAAAGCACAAATTCCTAAGCTCAATTTCTTTAGTTCAATTGCTTAAGATCTCTTCAGAGACATAGCAATTTATATCTCTATACTGTTGTGTCAAATAGTCGTTCATGAAATTTTTGTTGTCTCATAACTTGTATTTTTAAGATATGGAGGTGGAAAAAATACATTTTTTGAAGTCTGACAGATCACGGC
>NW_027450698.1:0-33637 GCF_964194025.1 Convolutriloba macropyga | reverse complement strand
ATATATTCAAAAAATGGTTTGAATTGTTATCCGAAACACATCCGTATACGGTTCTATAATCTAAAAAGAATTGGGTTGTATTGGTGCGCTCTCACTTTTTAAATGATCTGTTCACTTTTTTCGGACAGGTTATTGTCAATGAGAAGTTATTATTGATTTTTGATTTCATTAAAGCGTTAAGCGCATAAACGCAGTGGAATTACTATCAGCGACCCAGCTTGTTTTTTAACCAGACTACATTTAAGTTGGAGCTAGAACTTCTTTCAGAGAAATTTTGGGTTTTTAAGCCTGATTTTTTCTAGTGCTGCACTTTGACTTCTGTTTTCCATATTTTTATATAAGCATAGGAAATAAAATCGATGTAATCTTTTTGATCCTTTTTGCAATTGTTTGAATTTCTCAACTGGCAGATAACACTTTTCACTTTCGAAACAATTAATGGCACAAAACATTGGAGATTTTTTTATTCCTCGCCGCACATTGTATATAAAATAGCTTGAACTTTTTTTGGAGATCTCAATTTTTGCTGATGAGACATAAGTTAGTTATATTAAATCCCAGTGCTCCTAACTAATTGTTTATTTCACTTTAAAACTTAATGTTTTTGGAACAATTTCTGCTAAAATTTGAAGACAGCCTGTATGCATTTTTTCTTTTGGTTGTAATATCGATTAGAAAGACGCGGATCTCATACAATACTAGTGAGGCACTAAATAAGCCTAACTAATGCATTACTTTCTGAACCGTTGACTTCTAAATCCTTGATACTGAATGTTTTCAACAAAATTTAAGTTTTTGGTTCTGTGTACAGGTCTGATTTGTTATCAAATAAATTTTATCAAATATAACGACCAGTCAGCTGCTTTTTCAGTTGCCACTGAAACATAACTGAATCTAATTAGGATCTTGAAATCATATCACCGTTTTTAATGTCTTTAACTCTTTTTATAATGAAAAAATAGTGGTTTTTGAAGAACTGCAGGTTATTGTGTTTTGTCTTTTGTTTTTGCCGCTTCTCAAATAAAAAAGAAAAATTGTTTGCGCTTACAGTGTCGCAAAATTTTCTTTTTTATATATAATCCAAGAAGTTGATTGTTTTGGTGCTCTGTCTCTTTCATTTTCGAGATGTTTTTCAACATGTTTTCACATAAATTTCATGAATTTGGTCTTTCAAAACAGGATAAACAGGTAAGAACCAGGGGCCATTAAGGCTCATTACAAGTCCTCGGGTAGATTTGCTAGTCATATTTGTGCTTAGAGCGCTAAATTTGCTAAGAAGGCCTATATTCAAAGATAAGGTAATTTTGAGCAGAGAATTGTGCAATTTTTCGCGTTTCTTTCTTCATTTTCCGAGTTTTTTGTTCGATTAGTTTTGAATGGAAAGTTTTCAAGTTTGATAAATGTTTTTTTTTTGAAGATAATGTTTTTTGCTAAGGCCATTTTTTATCTATAAGGTTGTTAATGCAAACATAATGAAGAAACTAAATGATAATAATTTTTGCAATCAACAGTTTTTTGAAAAGGTTTATCAATTTTTTGAGTTTCCGAAGCTTTGTGGTCCTTAAAACATCCTCGAGGGTTTGCAAATTTGTTGGTCCATTTCCAATGCAATAGGTTGCCAATGCAATGGAACAGTTTTCAACTTTTTAATGTCCCGAATTTTAGCAAAATTTTGAGAAACTTTCTCTTTTTTGCAGTTTTTCTAATTTTTTTTGTCATTTTTTTGAGTTTTTCCAGACTCAGGGATCGAAAAAACCTCCTTTAAGGTCTGTTAAAGTTTCTGCATCAAATTTGGCGGCAATGAAGATGTTTTCAACATTTTAATATCACGGATATCAGCAACTTTTTGATAAAGCTGGCAATTTTTCGATGAAACATGCAATTTTGCGTATTTGTCATTTTTTCTCATTTTCTTGCCTCAGTATTCAGGTAAATTTCTCCTGGGTTCGCTAGTATGTTAGTGAATGTTTTCTATGGGCAATGGGATTGTATTCAAATTTTTAATATCACGAATTTTTGCAAATTTGTGCAAGATTTCAAAAAAACTTTTTAAAATTTGAATTTTTTGAATGTTTTTGAAAATGACTGTCATGTTCCCAGTTTATCGATCTTTATGGGCCACTGCTATTTTTTAAGGCTTGAAATTGGAATAATGGATAATCCTGGAGACAATGAAAAGATTCTGAAAAAACTAAGATCACAAATTTTAGCATCATTTCGTTAATTTTAGTCAATCAGCCGTTATGGGCCAATAAAACTTTCTTAAGTCTTGCAGATAAATTATTCGGCAAATCCCACCGAAATAAGGTTGTGAAATATCTTAAAGATTGCCAAAATTAATAAATTGTTTCTCTACTTTTTCTAATTTTCAATTTCTTTAAGTTTTGTCATATTCCTCGGTTTTTTCTATTTTCTTAGGCCAGTAGAGCTCTCAAGGCTTCTACTTGAATTAGTGATTGTTTTTAATTAGATCAAGATTAGACTTTAGGGTAAAAACCTCTAGAGTTTTAGCAATGAGTAGATTTTTTGTTCATTTTACTTCTTTTTGTTTCAACTTCTGAGATCGGTTTTCGTTTTGGCTGGCGATGATCATTTTTTTCATTCAATTCTTTGGACTGTTTTTCAAGACTTGTCCTGCATTGTTTCTTTTATCGATTTAATTTTTATTGCAGTTGTTATCTACTTTTGATAACATGGATATCAATTGTTTTTTATAAACATAGGCTGAATTTTTTAATCGCGCATTTTTGCAGCTCTTTTGATACCTTTCCAATTGATGGGAAGAAAAAATGGAAAAGAAATATGTTTTTTGTCATTTTGTATGCTAGGATGTTGAAAAAGATTTTTTATTGAAACTTTGTTAAACTTTTGGGCTGCAAAGTTTCAAAATATTTCAAAATTTGCTAATATTGGTTTTTGTCTGTCAGGTTAGCTTTTTTCTGTCATTGATTTAAACGACTGTGTGATGAAGGCATCCTATTATGCTTAGTTACAAGCGTTAGAGATTCTGTTTTTATTATGTTGATATTACGACACTTGTTCTAGAAGAAACGTATATTGTTAAGATATTTTAAATTTTTTTCTATACAATTTGCGAGTTTAATTTTCGTATGCTTTGTTGACCAACAACTTTTGACGTTACCGGAAGTTATCGACACTTTGTTCCTACTGTTGTTTGCATGGTAGTTCAGGAATTTTTCGGCTATGTTTGTGTTTTAATAAACACCTGTTGCGATAATAGCAGTTGAAAAAACTGCCAGTGTAACAATGCCCGGTTGACACTGGAAAATCATTTCAGCATTAAACTACGAGTTTATCACTCTATTCTATCGCCACTGTTACTAAGTAAACAGTGGCGATAAAAGAGTGGTGATAAAATCAAATCGTAGTATAATGATGAAAACAGTTTGATAAACTTGTAGTCTACAAAACCAAACATGATCGCAACAGGTGTTGATTGAAAAAATTTACCACATGGAGTTTGATAGCTTCTCGGTGGCAATAACAACCGTGTGGTAATATTCATTATCATCTTTTTTGTTTTACGAATCTAAAATCCATGACTTTGACATTTGAATTGCAGATTCTAATTTTCAATGGAAGGATTTTATAATTGTTTTGGCAAACTGATGCGCAATGACTTAAAGTGGAAGAGCAAATTTTAATGGAAACTGTAAAACCAATAAAGCCCAAGCACTATGACCTATCTGACAGGGACGTAGTGCTTTCTTTCATCAAGCTGTCTTATTGTATAATGCTAATTGGCATTAGTATTGGGCTTATTGCCATCCAAATTGGAGGCACATTTCTGACGAAACTATAGAAAATATTATAGCACTTATTGATATGTCGAAAAAACGCTGTCGTTAATTTTTCAATACTTTTTCTCTAACTGTTTCAATCTCCAAGGCCGTTATTTTCTGAGAATCTGCGAGAAATCTTTTCTTGGAGGAAAAATACGGGAAAGTTCTGATTCAAACGCTTTGAATAGCTATTGTTTTCACCTCTTAATTAGTTAAAATCTACTTCTAAAAAGCTGAGCAGTGTTTTATGCTATTCGTATTTACTTAGGAAAATATTTTGAAAAATTCGACATTCGGTTGCAGAAAATTTGAGTGAGATAGATTGCCAATATTTAGTCTTTATGCGCAACATTCTTGTTGGCGGCATTTGTTCATCCGACAACTTTTACATTTTGACAAGCAAAGAAACGTGAAACACCATCCCCCTCAAATTTAAATTGTTAATTTTGCGTATTTGTCATTTTTTCTCGTTTCCTTGCCTCACTATTCACTTAAATTTCTCTAGGGTTCGCTCTTACGTTAGTGCATGTTTTTTATGGGCAATGGAGTTGTATTCAAATTTTTAATATCACGAATTTTTGCAAATTTGTGCAATTTTTCAAAAAAAATTTTTAAAATTTGAATTTTTTGAATGTTTTTGAAAATGACTGTCATGTTCCTAGTTTATCGATCTTTATGGGCCACTGCTATTTTTTAAGGCTTGAAAATGGAATAGTGGATAATCTTGGAGACAATGAAAAGATTCTGAAAAAACTGAGCAGTGTTTTATGCTATTCGTATTTACTTAGGAAAATGTTTTAAAAAATTCGACATTCAGTTGCAGACAATTTGAGTGAGATAGATTGCCAACATTTAGTCTTTATGTGCCACATTCTTGTTGGCAGCATTTGTTCATCCGACGACTTTTACGTTTTGACAAGCAATGAAACGTGAAACACGACCCCCCTCAAATTTATATTGTTAATTTTGCGTATTTGTCATTTTTTCTCATTTTCTTGCCTCAGTATTCAGGTAAATTTCTCCTGGGTTCGCTAGTATGTTAGTGCATGTTTTCTATGGGTAATGGGATTGTATTCAAATTTTTAATATCACGAATTTTTGCAAATTTGTGCAAGTTTTCAAAAAAACTTTTTAAAAATTGAATTTTTTGAATGTTTTTGAAAATGACTGTCATGTTCCTATTTTAACGCTCTTTATGGGCCACTGCTATTTTTTAAGGCTTGAAATTGGAATAATGGATAATTCTGGAGACAATGAAAAGATTCTGAAAAAACTAAGATCACAAATTTTAGCAACATTTCGTTAAATTTAATCAATCAGTCGTTATGAGCCAATAAATCATTCTTAAGTCTTGCAGATAATTTATTGGGCAAAGCCCAACAAAATAAGGTTGTGAAGTATTTTTAAGATTGCCAAAATTTATAAATTGTTTCTCTACTTTCTCTAATTTTCAATTTCTTTAAGTTTTGTCATATTCCTCGGTTTTTTTCCTATTTTTTAGGCCAATAGAGCTCTCAAGGCTTCTACTTGAATTAGTGATTGTTTTTAATTAGATCAAGATTAGACTTTAGGGTAAAAACCTCCAGAGTTTTAGCAATGAGTAGATTTTTTGTTCATTTTGCTTCTTTTTGTTTCAACTTCTGAGATCGGATGTCGTTTCGGCTGACGATGTTCTTTTTTTTCATTCAATTCTTCGGACTGTTTTTCAGGACTTGTCAAGCTTTGTTTCTTTTATCAAATTGATTTTTTTTGCAATTGTTAGCTACTTTTTGATAACATGGATATCAATTGTTTTTTTTTTATAAACATAGGCTAAAATATTGAATCGCGCATTTTTGCAGCTCTTTTGATCGCTTTCCAATTGATGGGAAGAAAAAATAGAAAAAAAAATGTTTTTTTTGTCATTTTGTATGCTATGCTGGTGATAAAGAATTTTTCTTGAAATTTTGTTATACTTTTGGGCTGCAAACTTTTCAAAATATTTTGAAATTTGCTAATATTGGTTTTTGTCTGTCAGTTTAGCTTTTTTCTGTCATTGATTTAAACGACTGTGTGATGAAGGTAACCTAGTATGCTTAGTTACATCAGTTAGAGATCCTGTTGTTAATGCCGATGATATTACGACACAAGTTTTTGAAGAAAAGTATATTGTTAAGATATTTTAAATTTTTTTCTATACAATTTGCGCATTTAATTTCATATGCTTTGTTGACCAACAACTTTTGACGTTACCGGAAGTTATCGACCCTTTGTTGCTACTATTGTTTGCAATGTAGTTCAGGACTTTTTCGGCTATGTTTGTGTTTTAATAAACACCTGTTGCGATAATAGCAGTTGAAAAAACTGCCCATGTAACAATGCCCGGTCGACACTGGAAAATCATTTCAGCATTAAACTACGAGTTTATCACTCTATTCTATCGCCACTGTTACAAAGTAAACAGTGGCGATAAAAGAGTGGTGATAAAATTGTAGTCTAAGGATGGAAACAGTTTGATAAACTTGTAGTCTAAAAAAGCAAACATGATCGCAACAGGTGTTGATTGAAAAAAATTACCAGATCGAGTTCGATAGCTTCTCGGTGGTAAAAACAACCGTGTGGTAGTATTCATTATCATCTTTCTCGTTTTACGAATCTAACATTCATGACTTTGACATCTGATTTGCACATTCTAAATTTCAATGGAAGGATTTTATAATTGTTTCGGCAAACTGATTCGCAATGATTTAAAGTGAAACAGCAAATTTTAACGGAAACTGTAAAACCAATAAAGCCCAGGCACTATGACTTATCTGATAGGGACTTAGTTCTTTATTTCATCATGCTGTATTATTGTATAATGCTAATTGAAATTAGTATTGGGCTTATTGCCCTCCAAATTGCAGGCACATTTCTGACGAAACTATAGAAAGTATTATAGCACTTTTTGATATGTCGAAAAAACGCTGTCGTTAATTTTTCAATAGTTTTTCTCTCACTGTTTCAATCTCCAAGGCCGTTATTTTCCGGGAATCTGCGAGAATTCTTTTCTTGGAGGAAAAATACGGGAAAGTTCTGATTCAAGCGCTTTGAATAGCTATTGTTTTCCCCTCTTAATTAGTTAAAATCAACTTCTAAAAACTGAGCAGTGTTTTCTGCTATTCGTATTTACTTAGGAAAATAATTTGAAAAATTCGACATTTCGTTGCAGAAAATTTGAGTGAGATAGATTGCTAATATTTAGTCTTTATGTTCAACATTCTTGTTGGCAGCATTTGTTCATCCGACGACTTTTACGTTTTGTCAAGCAAAGAAACGTGAAACACCACCCCCCTCAACTTTAAATTGTTAATTGCTCTCAAACGTTGTTTGTAGCCATTATATTAGACCTGTGGTCTGCCTTTAGGCAATTATTTGCCTGACCGATTTTTCGTCTGACCCATTTGACTTTTTTCATCAAAACCAAGCGCTCGGAGAGCAATAAATTCTCTCACGGCCCTAAGAATGAGTTATTTTTGAGAATACTTACTTTTAAGATAATTTCCTGTTGTGGAGGTCCTTTCTGATTCTTAAAAACTTGACATCTTCATTTAAACCGACCACTCGCCACCAGCCACTTCACACACACACATACATAAACACACACAAACACAAACACACACACACACACCCTCCCTATTAACTCCCTCCCACCATTGTCCACCACGCTCCCATTGTCCACCCTAGTTCACCTGTCGATTGGAACACCCCTCACATCTAGTCTTCGCATAACAAAACCCCAAAGCTACATCCGCGAGCCCCCAAGGCTTCCCTCCGACAACGGAAGACAAACGGAAGCCCTCCAACAACGGAACCGGTAGTTTGGTATCCCGAGGTTGGTAGGTTACGTTTCTGGAGATTTTTAAACACCCCAATCTCCAATAACAGGTTACGCTAAGAGTTCTAACAAAAATCCATGAAGCGGTAATTTAATATCACCAGGTTTTCAACTATGTATTACTGTAGTTTTTGTTTTTGTCTTATAAATGAGGAATTCTCGACTTTTTAAACTTTCATCCCGACTCATCTGCTTGACTATTTCTTGTCCAGAAAGTGCATCTTCTGGGCTAAAATGTCTTCAGCTAAAAATAAAAGCGTTTCTGAGGAGAAATTTACATTTTAAACTAAATATGTGTCTGTTTGCTTCAGACAATTTGAATTGGAGAAACAGTTTGTGTATGAAATTTTAAAACGATATGAACCCAAAATGAAAGCGAAAAAGAGCAATGCTGCTCTAATTGGATTTGGAAAGGACATTTGCAGGGAAGTGCGATTCACATCTGATTACAAGAAGCTTACTGATGCAATGATTCCGCCGTCAAACAACTCACAATAGTAAGTTCTGACTACATTCTCTTGATGATGCCCTCCCGTTACTAATAGGAGTCACCACTCTCCTCAAAGGTCATTTTTAGGCGATCTCTCTTTTTTATACAAGTATTGTAATCGCCTAGAAGATCAGATCACACATTTTTATGGTTTTTGAAATCAAATCTCAGGGGTGCTCTCGATCAAATTAGTAAGGCAGCAAAAAAAACGAGTGGTTCTATGGCAACATTTTTAATCTCTAAATTAAACGTATTGCGAGAAAAAGATGATTCAGAAGTTTTCTCCACATTGTCATCGGATTTAATGAAACTTTGGACAATTGAATACAACTATTGGAACGTCGATGAAAAGTTTAGTTTTTGTTTTTATTTTTTTTCTTTCAATGTCGACGGCGGCTAGTTGCCGACACTCACTCTGTTGGATTTAGTTTTTTTTTCCAAAAAGTAATTAAAAATTCTGATTGTAAACCTTAAAAAAGGCGGAAATTTGCTCTCTTGTGTAAATTAGTCCCGGCAAATTTAAGTACATCATATTTGTTCTATAACAATTAAATTTTTCATAAAAACCAAGAACACCATAATAAAAAAAAATTTAAGTAACAAAGTCAAGAATACAAGTAGAGAAGTCTGGGATTATTATAGAAACCTCAAGAGACTTAATAACTTCTGTCAAATGGAGCCACCTAATTCGGAAGCGCAAAACAGTAGCAAAATCCGTTTAAGCTATAGGTTTATAAAAATACTGTATGTGGAAAACAAAACAACCTTTACTCGAAAATGATCACGTCATCTCAGGTTCCCAAGGCTTTAAGTAATTGTTAACGGTTCAAATGTGGTCTCGTCTTTTGATCTTCAGATTTTCATAAACATGTAACAATCAAAAGTGCTGGATAGTATCTTCTTTTGTTGGTTAACAAGGTGACAAGCCATCTCCATTTTTAACAAAACAAACTAAAATATGCCCCGCAGACAACAGAGGACTTCAAAACAGAGCAAACACAGAGAACATATGACAGAGGAATTTTCGTTTTTACTTATAATCAATTCACTCAAAAGGATCGTCGCGCGGGCTGTAATTTTGACTGCAGACAAAAAATTTGCTCCGAAACCGAAACCCTTCATTGGGTTTTTTTCCAATTTTTTCTTTCCATGAAGAAATCTCCAACGTGTTCTTCCAATTAAGCAGAAATAGAAATTATTAAAGTTAACTTCTATCAACCTGAAAATGAATTTAAAATCCGAAGCAAAGAAACTGTAAAAAACGTTTTGAGGATAAAATTACGTTACATTAAATCATCACCACCTGATGGGAATCTTCGATTAAAACAAATTAGATGCTTTATGTTCGTCTTTTATATTTGTGCTTCCCGTCCCCCGTCCCCCAGTATTGAGCGTGCATCGTATCTATTCCCTTCCTGTAGCAAAGGCCAAATTTTTTATCAGGATTTACTATATGCGCCCGTGCTCTATATTCGGTTATCATAAAGTAATATGGGAGCAAACAAAGAAAAGATAATTTCTTTTCCATTACTAAATTTATTTCGCTGGATTTTGGAGAGTAGCTTTAAACAATTTTTTTTTCTGAGATATCTGAATAAGTCTTTAGATCAACAAATGAATAATTCGGAGTAAATGCTAGATCTCGTTCTTACAGTTGTGAGTGATTAGGTATCATATGAGATACTCTTGAGACCGGGCCGCAGTTGTTAGTTGATCAAAAAAAAACGTTCCGGTTGCAATTTTTCCTTTCAGGGAAACAAAAATATTGTCATAATTGAAAGATTATACTTAATCGCAAACAAAACTGGCGGAAATGTTGACAGTTTTGTTTTCCTGGTAGACTTTTCCTTTGATACGTGCACTGGGAATGTATTTGATATTTAATTATGTATAAAATATTGAATATCAATACGTTGGCAATACAATTGAACATAAAAACAAATGGCTGATCCATAACAATGGTTGAAAAACGGTAGTGTCTGCAAACATGAACCATTGTGAAAACAACAAATAAATTTTAATTGATCCCAAACGACGTTTGTAGAGTTTAAATAAGTAATGTGGTAGTAGTGGATAAAACAAGGCCACCAGCCACCAGCCAAATTGGTCCATTTTCGCTCGTAAAACTCGGGAAATGGACCAAGCCGTCTGCTAACTGGTAGCCTTGTTTTATCCACAACTTTAAGCATAATTATAAAGTGAAAATTAGCCAAAAATAAGCCCCAACGCGCATGCTTACAAACACCATGCGCAAGTGCACGGTTGGGCATAGTTTCCTACTCAGAAGAATGAGCAAGTATGCGGGTATGCGCTTATCTCTTAATTTTTTCAAAAATTTTATTTTATTTATATTTCTGGCTTATAATTTTATTAAAGATAAGGCTTAGAATATTATAAATGATATGGCCTATAATATTACTAATGATATGGCTAATGAGGGAATCTACTTCACAGATGAATTTAACAATCTATTCTTCTAATAGTTTATCTGTATCTATACCTTTGGCTTTTAATTTACAATATATTAGATAATATTTATAATACTCTGATTCTTCTTTTTTTTCTGTAGAAGGATGAATGTCCCCAGCTAGATCTATATTTTTATGAGAATTTTTTATGTGGCCCCTTAACTCACTAATGCTAACAATCGAAGGCAATATTCACACTTAACCTTAGTTGAATTGCATTCTTTACATATAGGCTTCTTTTTATCAAAACATGTTATTTGTTTTATAACCTTACATCAATTACAAATTTTATTTGTTATGTCAAATTTTGTTCCTATATGACTATCAATGAACGGGCTCCGACCGTGGCTAGGCAAGGTGGCTTCGTCCTTGCTACCCCAACTGCTTCGCAGATTAGAATTAGAATTAATATTCGAATTAAAATTAGAATTAGAATGGGAATTAGAATCAGAATTAGAATCAAAATTAGAATTAGAATTATAGTCAGAATCAGAATTAGGATTGGAGCTGGAGCTAGAGCTGAAGATAGAACTAGAGCTAGAGCCAGAACATTTTGAAGCATAACCACTTATTTTAGAAGAAATCTCTTCCACAATCACCACTTATTGTTTGATTTCCACATTCACACTTAATAACTTTATCTTTATGTTCTATTTTATAATGAAAAAGCAAAGTGTGTGGAATTCCACATCCATAATTACAATCTAAACATTTCTTATGCATTACTTAGAAGTAATCAAAAAATTTATATTTATAATTATGCTTAAATTTAAGTTTATAATTATTTAATTATAATTATTTATTTATTCATTTATTTTATTATATTTACAGTTTTATATTAATATCTAATTATTTTTTTACTATTATAACTAATCAAACTTTATCCTTACAGTATTATATTTATATTTTTATAATTATTTATAACCATCTACGATTTCAATTAAACTTCTAGCATGATCTTTAGAGAAGGCAATTATACCTTAAACTTCCATGCCCTGCTTATTAAGAGTAATATATTCATATCTTTTATCTAAATTCTTTTCATTATTCAACCCAGTCTTATCCCCAATTAAATTTACAACTTCATCTCTAAATTTTTGATTATTTATATATAGATCATTTAAATCATCTCTGCCCTTTTTGTTTAGAGCTTTAGTATCTTCACCTATGAAGCAGCTTCCCTGATCAAAATACTCTTCTTGTCCACACTCTTGATATGAATGTGGTGACCCTTCCTCCCCCAAAGCTTAGTTAAATAATGTACCCGATCTATTTGTCATATGACTTGCATGTGCTGACTTAAATGTGGAATGTCACTTGTGCTGAAGTTCTTACTGTTTTATTGGGTTTAATACAATTATATATCGTAAACAGTGCACTCAAACCCACTGATATACACCCTATATCCTTGCCCAATTACCATCAATCTTTTTTTTGTTAGAACTTCATTCTGAATTTTAAAATTGTTTAAAGTAAGAAGTTTACTAAAAAAGAATTGATAGTTATTTGTATTAACAACAACTCTATCTGTAGCACTAACCAATAGTGGTTTCAAATAAGCCATAAGTTTATTTGTCTCATCACTCTCTAATTTATTTTTTAAACTAAGAATTTTAAGGTCTAGGAAACCAACACTCGAATCATATATCATAGTTCTATTTCTATCAAAAAAAATAATAGTTTCCTTTTTCTTATTAAACTTAATCATACCATAGCAAAGAGCATCATCTGTTCGATTTGTGCACTTATAATTACTATGATTTAACCCTCGAATTATACCATGGAAGTCATGCTTGCTTATATTTATACATTTCCTTAAAATTTTCAAATAAATCTGCCCCACTATAAGTTATATAAACAGTGTCACAATTCTTTCTTGCCAAAGTTTCTATCTGAGCTGTTTTATGACACATTACAATCATTTGAATAAATTTATTTCTTCCTTCTGTAAAATAAAAGAATATCTTTACTAAACTTATCACCCATATCATCCAGAACATTTACAATATTTTGGAATTTGAGTATATTTTTCATTTGATCACATCTATATCACCCATTTCAAATCCGTCATAGGGAGCGCCAGTCTTGGGATCAATCCAATCCTTTTGATCTTTCCATACTGTGATTATAGACCTTCGGCCATCCGCGAAGCAGGTTCCCTGATGAGACTTCGTCCATGCTTCACCATGTTCCAACATTTGCTTTTGCTTTTGTCCCATAATAGACTTTTGATCTTCATTTTGGTTCTGATATTGATTCTGATCTTGATTCTGATCATGATTTCAAATTTTAAATTTCTGATCATGATTTGACTTTAAATATTGTTTAACAAAATATGTCTTATCCGTACCAGTAGCACCATAAACAATATTATGTAATGGTGACTTTTCACATTCAAATTAACAAACCTATTTCCATTTTTATATGTGGAATATAGACTTATAATTATACTTATACATATAATTAGACTTAAACTTATAAATAGATTTAAAATTAGAATTATAATTAGACTTAGACCTAAACTTATAAAAACACTTTATTATATTTATTAATAAAATTTTTATTTCTTTATTAAATTATATAATTATACAATTAAATAGATTTTTTTTGTTTAACTTTTATCTATTTGATTATACATTTTTCATATAAATAAATAGATTTATTATATGAAAAATGCTAATCCTAAGTTTCGAAGAAATCAATAATAAATTTGGTATTGATAATGAACCAATGAGTAATAACATAATAAAAGAAATAGGTAAAGATATAAGCTAACGCCAATTGAGATAGTACTGAGAGATGAGAAACCAGAAATGATCAATGAAACCAACTTTAACATTATTGTTAATTTACATCCAACAGATGGCACTCACTGGGTTTTGGTTATAAGAAAGGAAATATGATAATTACTTTGACAGTTTTGGTGTTGAGACTCCACCATTATTCCTAGAAGAATATGTTGATCTGGGTTCTAATGAAAGAATACAAGAATATGATGAATCTTATTGTGGTACTTATTCTTTATATATGATCTATATTATTGATAGAAGATATACAATAGAGAGTGCTTTGGTTATTCTAGTTAATCAAGTAAAATGTCCCGATGGATATAAAAATTTTCAGTGTTCGGGTTGTTAAGCTAAAGGTAAAGTTGAAGTTAATGATAATGCAATGACAATGATAATATATATTATTAGTTTTGATTGCTGCTTCGAGATAGGAAAGATCCATGTGTTCATTGTCAACATTATCCCATCTAAAGCTTAATACTAAACTATCAGTATCCATATAATGGAGTTGAAGATCTTTGAGAGATGGTTGTAGGATATTACAGAATACATCATACATGTGTAATTTGCTTAATTCCAATTTAGTAAAACCTACATATACTGGATAATCACTTTCTATTTTTTTCTTTATATATTCATTTTGGCTATAATCCTTTTATCTAGTTACATTCTTATATGTTGGTTTACTTATATTTTTCATTATCGTTTCTTCATCATGTAAGAACTTACTTTGAAGGAAGTGTAGAGGATTCAAACACATTCTTCCATATAGTGAGTTGTTCATTAATTTCCTTACATCCTTTTCCGCTTCAGTTTTAGCTGCTGCTCTTTCATTAGTATTGTTTTGAATAAAGTCTGTACATATGTAATCTTGTTTAAATTGAATTAATCTATGATTTTTAGTTACTTTTACAACCATCTTAACATAGAACTTTAACATTCTATAATGATTCCTATATTCTGTCTTGTTGTTTTGGTCTAAGATTAATCTCTCTGATCTTGCCTTGCCTTCATCTCTTTCTCTGTAGCCTAATTGATTATCATTTATCTTTCTTTTTTTGGCCATTAGTGCAAGCCGTTCTGTTCTTTCTTTACAACTATTAGTATAACTAATATCACAATTTGTATAGTAACCATGATCACTATCATTTGGACTATTTAGTATAACATCTCTTGATGTGCCAGAGTGTTGAAGTCCTTATAAGGTAGCCTATGCATCATTGCATAGCCGTATAGGTTGCTTGCGTCTGTGCACCATATGGTCTTCCCATTGTCATTGTCATTGTCATCGCCATCTGCGAAGCAGGTTCCCAGATTGCCATTACCATTGCCATTACTATTACTATTACCATTAGCATTACCATTACCATTACCATTACCATTGTTAATATATCTATCACCCATTATACCACATATACCACCTCTCTTTGCTTCAACGAAATCATCTAGCATTTGTTTATCTTGTAATGTATCTAATGTAACACCACTTGACATAAACCAACAATCAAAATTACAACCTAGGAGACTAAAATAATGTAGTGGGTTGAGTCCGAATTCTTTCACACCTAATTTGACACATTCATTCATGCAGTAGTCTAATATTTCCACATCATTCTGTAAATACTCTATAGTTAGATCTTTACCAGTTTTATGACTGTTGTCATTATTAAAGTTATCGACTTCTTCTTGTGTTGGTAATTTCTTAGATAGAGAGGATTTGAAGTCTTCTATATTCAGATTACCTATAAGGTTATCGTACGACTCTAAAGCAATGTAATCATATGGATATAATGTTTTAGTTTTACACCGGTATATCTTTGCCAACTGATAAAGAGGCAAAGCTGAGAAGTTATAACAATCTAAGAATTCAAAACAAACAATGCTAAACATCTCAGGCCTGCCAGCAGCTAGTGGTATGGTATCTACGTTTCTTATATCATTATTCTGTTTAAAGAGTTCACTGTATAGTAGATTGAAATCATATCCAGAGCCATTATGGATTATTACGGGAATGAATCATTGTTGTTTGTTTCTTAGATCACACATTCTACATGCTGGTCCTCTATATTTACCAGTTTCATGACAGTGTTCTCTCTCCCTCTTTTTAATACATGTTTCGCTGCTTACATGAAAAGTGTTATTGGTTTCATGATATAATTCATCTTTTTTTTACCAAAGATCGTTGGTTTGTTTAACTGAAATTTTTCTCTGTTTCTATTTCTCATAGATCTTTAGCAAATCTTTTCATGCAGTCTAGACCAAAGTAGAAATTACCTTGCAGATGTAGCCAATACTTATTGGTATGTGTTCAGCTATTACATATTCATAGTAATTAGATGCGACTTCAACAATGCAACATTCTATATCAGCAGTTATAATATTTTTTATATTCTGGCGCTTATGTTCATTTATAAAAGTAAAAAAATTTTTTCTTGGGACAAACAATCTCTGGTTTGAAGGAGTGGCTACAAATGATTGTCATATTTAATTTGAGAGTTAAACCAATACGTGTATCTATCACAATAATATTATTTAATGTTATTTTCATAAGGACGATCTAACAGGGTTTCTATCTTTTTAATTAGAACACAGTGTTCTGTTTGTCCATTCCCCCAAACTAAATTTTTTTTTATCTTTTCTGTCTTCATTAAAATCATCCACTGATCTAAGCAATCCAATTTTACCATCACCACAATCTGTGTGTATCCAAATATTAATATTATATAATTTTTGTATTCTTATTACATAGCCAAAGTAATCTTGTTGTCTTGGTACAATTAGTTTATTCTGGTATTTACTTTCACGTGTTGCATGGTCCATGGCAGGATGAATCCAAGCAGTAATAGTTAGTTCCAAGCAATTGTATTTGGAATTGCGTATATTTAATATTGATTTAGAGTTTTTGAGATAGGGGGTAAATCTATATAACTACCAATAGATGCTTTAGTGTATTCAATATTTATCTGAATACTTCTTAACCCGAGAAACTCAAAGTCATAGCCATAGCCCTCATATATTTCGTTTTCAAAGTTTAGCCATTATGTGAAGTCACTGCAATCATATATTGCATCATTAATAATATAGTCAGTGTTGAAGAACATTTTTGTGATCTAAACCTCTTCTTTGGTTCTCTTGTACTCACACTGGGCTGTGATCGTATATTCAAAACTCTAAACTTTACGAAACTGGTAACAGTGTTTAATTTCTTCTAAAGTGTTATTAATTTAGTTTCCAATTTAGTTTCCAAAAGTGTTATTCTTCAATATAGTTTCCAGCTTTATCAATAATAGAAAATTCTTTCATGTTCGGCCTAGAGTTTATATTGAAGTAATCTTTGTTTTCTATATACTTGCAATTATGACTATATGAGTTAGTAGTTAGTGTTATTTTGTTTTATATATTGCATGACGTTCTTTGCATTCATGCTTCATTCTGCTGTAGATATTATGGCTCAGCATGGCCTCCGGCCCATCTTTTAGTTTAGTTGAAGGATTAGCTTTGTAAGTGGGTTTAGTTTTAATGATATCTTTGATGTTATCTTTAGGCTTAATATCTGTTTGGGGCTTAGGTCTGAGGAAGTAATAATCTTTTTTCTGGGTCATAGATACTCTCCATGTTTTCAGGTATGGCTTGGGATGATAGGGGAGATACTTTTCAGCTTTGGGTTTAACATCGATTGGGCCTTCATCGTCTGAACCTATTTTCTCTAACAATTCTTTATGTTTAGAATCGTATGAACCTGTATAAACCTTTCTTTGTTTCAAAGGATAAAATACAGACATTGCAGAAGATTACATTACTGTTAGTTGAGTCATACATGGTGTGTTTTATTAGGGAAAATTTTGGAAAAAATAACTTTCCGAAAGTGAAAAATGAAGTGTGATAAGTGTAAAAATAATTATTGGAAAGAATGTTGTAATGATTGCAAAGAGTTAGAATATTGTTGTTATATATGCAAAGATACAGTTAAAGTAAAAGATTATATTAAACATTTGAGGTAGCATTATGCCAATCCAAATCAATATCTAGAGTGTAATATGTGTAAAGTTTATAAGCATATTTATTTCTTTAGGTTTAGAAATGGAAGATGTAGATTGTGCATCTATCTTAACAGGTAAAGATACACACTTTCCAAAGATAGATTCAAGGAATATGCCAAAAGATTTAATATAAAAGTTTAGAGTTAAGATGGTTTTGTGCAGACTATCCATGAAATGGTTACATCAATTTTCGCAAGGTGATTTTACGTGCTTGTTACACCGAAAAACACTAATCACTGTGTTTCCACCGATCTCAGTGTTTTTGACTGTATACCCATCACAATGTGTCCCATATAAAGTCTCACAGCAAGGATAATCCTTTTTAAGAACTGTGAATTTGGTTTTTTTATCTCACTTAGTTTCATAGTAATTCATCAAAGTCGGGGGACGTTCACTGGAGTCAGTGAGGAAGGAACCCTAAACCTTCCGTTTGCCAAAGCAACTTAACTAGACTCGATGGTTTAACCAGTACGCCAAGTGAGACAGAATGTTTTAGTTTTAGATTGATTAAATATTGATTAGGGGGATAAATGAAAATTTTTGTTATTTTATAAGTTTTCTCAATTTTTGTTCAAGTTTTCTTCTTTTGTTCAGGTTTTTTCGCAAGTTGGTTTACGTGCTTTTTACACGGTCTCGCTAGTTTTACTAGAATTTGGGATACGTCCACCGAAGTCGTTGGGGATAGAACCCGAACTATCCGTCTGATAATGGATACTTACCAGCTTTACTCTGTACTAGTGGATTGCACTAATTGAGACAGGAAATGATTGATTTTGAGGGAATTTAATAGGAAATACAGTGGATGAAACAATGGGAAATAAAGTAATGTTTATATGGCTGCCTATAATACTGGATAAAACAAGGCTAGTAGTTAGCAGACGGCTCGGTCCATTTCCCGAGTTTTTAAGAGGAAAAATGCACCAAGTTGGCTGGGGGCTGGTAGCCTTGTTTTATCCACTACTTGTGGTCTTTCTTTTCTTTGCAATCTTTTGATCTTTTCCGTTTGCGCCACCCAACCCCCAGCATAGTGGGCACATATTATTTGCAACCCCCCCCCCCTCCCCACAGACGCATGCACCATATTTTACAAACGATTTACTCTGGGCTGTGGGAACAAATCCCAATCTTTTGCTTGGCCGATTTTTCATCTGACCCAATTAGCGCCCAATTAGCAGGATAAACAAGTAGCGCCCCGAGGGTAATAAGTTCTCTTGCACCGTTTCACCTCACTAGCCGCCAAGTATCCGTTTCACAGAAACTGTTTTGAAGAAGTTATACTCTTTGTGTGAAGGACGGTTTTTAGAGTCTGCCCCTCCCCCGTACACTCCACTCCCTACTTCATCTTTCTCGCACATTAAACTCAAATACGCCCCTCAATTCAAATCCTCTCCCCAAATCCCTAACCCTGCACATTGTTCAGGTCATAAGGACGTGACCCCGTGCAGCATTATACCCCCGCACATTCGTTGCCCCAATCAACCGACCAGTGCACCCCATAATTCCCCCAACCGCGCTCATCTCATGCCCCCTCAAAAATCTACTGATTAAGCCGACCAGTTTCTGGTCGTTCGAGAGCGATTGGCCCGACGATAGTTGTTCATGTTGTTCAAATCAGACTATGAAAAAAAAACAATTTTCAAACGCAATTCTTTCAATTATTATAGGATTGCCTACAGCAGCAGGACAGTTTCATCACAGTTAGTTTTACTGGAAAAAGCTATGTTCCTTATACCTAGTTCATTTTGTTAAATTATTAATAGCCGCGTCAGCTATTCAAGGCGGCTATTATTGCGGTCCTAATTTATACAATCCAAGATTTGGATTGTATTGGTGCTCTGTCTTTTTTGTAAGATGTTTTCACTTTTTTTAATGACTTTGAGCTCTTAAAACAAGATAAACCGGTAAATCTCAGCGGGCATCGAGGTTCATTAGAGGCCCTTACCCGCTTTAAGTAGTCCTTCAAGTGGTTAGAGTGGTGACTGGGAAGACCCTATTTCAAGGTAAAAAAATTTATTTTCAGGAGTTTTCGAGCCCAATATTTGCAATTTTTCGCGTTCTTTTTCAAGAAATAATTACTCTTTGTGACCGTTTTAAGACCTATATCTTTTGGTATTCAAAAATAAGCACAAAGTTCTTTGAAAATTTTTTGGTCATTATTTGAGATTTTCAGCCCTAGCTGTCAGGCAACCTCCTCCAGGGTTTGATAATAGGTTACTGCTTTTCTAATGGTAAAAGAATTGTTTTCAACATTTTAACATCACAAATTTTACCAATTTTTTTCATAAATTTTGCCTCAAATTTTTCAATTTCTTCAAATTTATAGTCATTATCTAAGTTTTCTGAGCCCCAGCAGGAGGTAAATCTCCCATAGCGTTTAAAAACAGGGTACAAAAAAATTTTATTGGCCATGGAACTTTTTTCATCTTTTTAATATCACAAATTTTAGCAACATTTTGAAGAAACTTGCAATTTTTTTTCGTTTTTTTTTAATTATTTGTCAGTCTTTTCAGGCTTCTCCAAACTCAAGGGCCGATGAACCTCCTCCAGGGTGTGATAATAGGTTTCTGCATAGCCTCTAGTGGCAATGATACAGGTTTTCTTTTTAATACCACAAATTTTGGCGGTTTTTTTAAATAAAAATTGAATTTGTTCAAGGTTTTTTGAAAATTTTTCTCCAGCAAGGTTTTGGGCACAATGGGCCCAGGAATCTCCTCTATAGTTCGATAATATATAACTGCATAGTTGTGAGAGGAAGAAGATTGGTTATCATTACTTTAATAAAATGAGTTTTAGTACTTGATAAAATTAAAATTTCGTTTTCAATATTTCTAAAAATTATTATCATGCTCCAAATTTATTGATCTCTGAGCCATTGAAACTCTTTGAGGTTAAATATAAAGATACTGGATAGTCTCTGGAGACAATGAAATGGTCTGAAGTTGTTAAAATCACGATTTTTATCAAGATTTTGTTCAAAAATGGCATTTTTATAAAAGTTTTTAATTGCTCTTGAACAATAGCAATTACTGTAAATGTGTGTGTCTTTTTATGCAAATTTTTTGCTTGACAATTTTGCGCTTTTTTTCTAGAAGTTTTTTTTTGGCTTCTCAAGAGACTTTTTCACGCTTTCGTTCATCATTTTTGAGTGATCTCTAGGGCTCCGAAGTAAAGCTTGTTGCTAATATAAAATCGGTTGAAGCTTTGAAAGAATTAGTGACTCGTAGCACAGTGGTTAGGGAGGGTGGCCTTGGATTGGGGGGTCAGTGGTTCGCATCCCGGTGTTTTCGAGGATTTTTGCACCCATTTAGAAAAATTGATCTAAACTAAAGACCATGAGTTAAATTGCCTCGCCTGCCTTTCAAGAGCAACTCTTTCGACATTTGTCGGGTTATGATTGATTTTTTTGTTTTTTCGAGTTCAGCAATCTTTCAGGCCAATAAAACTTTTATAGGTATTGCAGGAGGGTCAAATGGCAGCATTTTGAATATTTTGTTTCTGGAAAACTTAGAAACTTTATTTGAATTTTGGACTTGTCATTTTTTCGGAGCTTTTGTCATATTTCTCGAGTTTATCTGCCTTTAGTGCATAATAAATCTCTTTCAAGTCTTGTGCGTGAGTTCATGAATATATTGAATTGTATAATTTTTGGCCTTAAGGGTAAAAGCTTCAATAGTCATAGCAATGAATATTTTGTTTAATTGTTTGATTATTTTAGTTCCTCAACTCTTAAGATTTCTCTTTGGCTGGGGTTGTTCAATTGATATGCTGGTCAGGTACATTAGTTCTCAGTTTTTTTTTCAAGTCTTTCAATTCAGGACTTGTCATGCTATGTTTTTGTTTCGTCGTAATATGACTTCTTAGAATTGACTTTTTCAATGACTTCAGCGACTTGTACTGTTTTCCAATTAAAATTTTTGTTTCTGACGTCATTTCTGCTTTTAGGTCAATTGCGTGACTTAACTTACTCAAAAACATGGCTTCTGAGATCACTTAAAGATCTTTAATTTTTATTAGCATTTACTTGTCAAAGATGAAAAGTGTGCATCCAAGTAGTGCCAAATGTATATGCCCTAATTCTTGTGTATTAGATTCTGGGCAACCTGTATATCTTATTAATAGCCGCGAAGCGATAGCGGCTATTATTGGGGACATCGTGGTTTTTTTTTAATTCGTCGTCTCCATCGATGATTCTTACGACTTGACTTCTTGGAATTGACTTCTTGAAATTGACTTCAGTGACTCTTATTGCTTTGCAGTTAAAATTTATGTACGTGACGTCGTTTCTGCTTTTAGGTCAATTGCGTGATTTACCTCACTCAAAAAAATGACTTCTGAACTCACTTATGGAACTTTAATTTTTTGAAAATTTAGTAGTTAATAGTGTGCATCTAAGTATTGCCAATCTTGTATGCCCTAATTCGTGATTATTAGTCTTGAGTTTTTGATTTCGAATATCAATTTTGAAATAGCTATTTAAGGGCTTTTTCCTTATAGAACGTATGTGTCAAAAAATGACAGTCCGAAGCTAACCCAAAAAGTCTTGTGGTCTATTAAAAGACTGGTGGTCGATCTGTCTATCATATTTCTTTAGGTGTTTCAATTCATGGAAGGCCACGAGCGTCTATCGCGGCTATTTTCCGGCAATCTGCCGGCTATGTTATCTTTAGTTGTTGCCACTCAAGGACGGCCACAAGCGTCTGTCGAGGCTATTTCCCGGCAATCTGCGGCTATGTTTCAAACTATCAAGCAATGTAAAATATATTCTCATGACAACTGACTTTCTTTCATTGCGGTTCTTTGTTGCACAAATGAAAATGAGATATAGTCACAAAAATGGCACCTCAAAAAAATCGGGTAGAATTGATCGAGATTTCTATAAATGTCAGTTCTGCAATTAACTGAGCAACTCAAAATGATTTTAGCAAAGCTTAGAAATAAGAAGTCCTGCGGCCTATTTTTCAATGCCGAAACGATGTCTCCTCAGAAAACGAATTGTTAATTTTATTACTTTTTGTGCATACTCACAAAAATACAGATGTAGTTGAAAAAACAGATTTTTTAAACTGCTGCTGTTCCAGCTGCAAATTCTCAAAGTGTCCTCCTAATGAAGATATGAAAAAGATTTTAGTTTATTTTCTCTCAGCGTAAATTTGAATGGGAAAGAGAGTCTTGTTTGCAGAATGTGAAATAAACTCTTTGAAGATAAGTTTACGGTACAATTTTACTTACATTTGCTGATTTCATTGATGAAACATTCGTTTTTCCGTTGCGTAGATAATAGCTTTAGGCACCCAACAAATATCAACACATCAGTCAACAACTTCCTACTGTTCAAACAATTAATGAACTTCAACGAAACCCATCTGAATTGTATATTCAACCTTGTCCGTATAATGGTAAGCGACACGGTCTAATAGCAAGACAATCCAGACCGAGCCGGTGTTCTTAGCTACAATTAAAGGGACTGATATGCTATCAAAAACTTCTTTTCTCGTGAAAATTAGGGATGTAAGTTTTCAACCGAGTAGTCTCAGTCATTATTGGCTTCAAAGACGACGCTAGCTGACAGATGTAACACTCTTCGAACACGCGTTCATAATTGCAATTGAATTAAACTATGAACTTGACAAAATAAAATTGACTAGGAAGACCTCGAGGAAGACCTCTTTTAAGAAAACTCAAATGAATTTTCTTAGTTTCTCTCTTCAGAATTACCCAAAGATTTCTTTTTAATTTTTTGCTCTGGTTTGCTAAATTGACAGTGAAATCTATTTGATCAAAAAATTTGACCTCTTTTTAGTGCTAGCTGTCGTACATGGTGTTCTTCTGATTATATTTATAGCTTTGTTATTAATGTCTGTCAATGCTCGCACAGAGTGTTTATATAATTACCGATATTAGCTGGATATCCACCCCAGTTGAGAGGTCGACTTCATGAAAAAACTTATAAATTCGACATGGGGGGTAATTTCCTTACCTTAAATACACGGTCGACTTCCTTAGTGATATTTGACCTAAAGTCTTTGCATAAGTCGGCCAACGGACTTTTCTTATCCATAAGTCGACTAATGGTCTTAAGTCTGTTCATAGGTCTCTTTTAAAAAAAGCTCGGTTCATTTTTACGGGTTCATGGGTACTTTAAACTGAGTGTTGAGTACCCCGTATGTACAAAGATAGCATCAAATGCACTAGAAACATGTCAAAGATATGAAATAGAAGGATAATGTGTTGGCTCGAAAAAAGATTTGGAAAAAAAATTTTGTCTTTGGCCATAATTTTTTGCAAACTGAAATAAAACAAATACCACCTGAAACTACATTATATGCAAAAACGTATTTGTCAAAACTCAAAGTCGACCATGACCATATCGGTCGACCTAAAGTCGACCATGACCATAAGGGCAGACATAATGTCGACCAAGACAATTAGCGAATCATTTCATACCCAACATCGGTCGACCCATGTCTTTCTCTACCCGATATTGGTCGACCACGGTCTTTTCATAATTCGACTTCTCAACTGGGGCACATGCGAAAATTTTGCATTAAATTGCCTTGAGTGTTCAATAGGTAGAAACCTTGCCATTCCCACGCAATGACTCACATTTGCGAATTATTTTGTATACTCAAACTAAACTCGACTTAACTAATCGGGCGAGCAACGACAATGGTCTCGGAAAATCGATCTTAATGAAACAGCTCCTCTGACACCAGTTGTAACCGCAATCATTTGTGGTATTAATTATTATAAGCTGGCTTACTCTAACGACTTGTAGTTCAAAACTACCTCATCAAAAACACAGCTTTGTTTCTAAAAAAGTCATGAAACGTACAAAACAGTCTCCGCAAAAACATCAAATCGCAATTGGCATGTGTCTCTAATAAAGTTCCAGCGAAAAGCTGAAATGTTTCAGGGTCGAATTTAGCATGAGCACAAAAGCAGTAAAGCCGTCATGAATTTCTGGGAAAATGATTTGAAAACAGTTTGACAACATTTTTTCAAAATTAACAGTTTGTAAGCTATGAGAGTGGCCGGCTAAAAGTCTCAATAAACAGATTTTTTAAATACTCTACACTGATATGTTCGACTACGAGGATCGATTTTCTTTTTTAATCGTTTTCCTTGGACAAAAATTTTCAAAGCCCTTGCGTTGTAATTATCGTTTTGTTCGTTATTTCGTGGTTATTTTTATGTAAAAAATCATTGTTTTTTCATCGTTACTTTTATATATAAAAAACGACGAAAAAATTGAATGCTGGGATTTGAAGCATTGCCTGATGCACTGACCACAGCGCTATCAGGTCCCTACTACATATTTGCTAAAACGAGAGCAATAGAGAAAAACTAGTTCAAGAGCAATTAAACGACGAAAAAAGGATCAAAAAACGACGATTTTTGTTGAAAAAAGACGTAAGAAACAACAAAAAAAAATCTTACACGTAAAAGACAACTAAAGCGGCGGGAGCTAATGAATACGAAACAAACGACGACAAAATCGACGAAAACGACAACAAAACGACGAAAATGACGATTTTTTTTACAAAAAGATTGTCGTTATCCTCAAATCGAGACCACAGTGACACGTTTCGAAGTGGGATTCAGATCACTAGATCAATAGCAACGCAAACATTTGTTGTATTAATTAACTGTGAGTTATGTGATACATTAATTCATTGGATCCTGTTAAATCTTAAATCTTTATTTATGGCACTAATCATCAATTTCATTTATTTATATTTTAGTTCAGTGTCCTTCTT
This sequence comes from Convolutriloba macropyga, assembly GCF_964194025.1. NCBI lineage: Eukaryota > Metazoa > Xenacoelomorpha > Acoela > Convolutidae > Convolutriloba > Convolutriloba macropyga. The sequence continues at coordinate 8,434 of NW_027450698.1, read as the reverse complement.
ATTTTCTTCTTATTTCAGTTCATGATTTGGAGATTATTAAGAAATTGTTCATTCTTTCGTAATTTTTTTACTTGAATCATTGTCTGTGCACTCAGACAACTTCCTCACCTTTGCCACAGTTGTTAGTTTTATTCTTGGGTTCAAATTTAATGCATGGTCAAATTGGTTACCAGATTCTGCATTTCTTTTTGATATTCATTAATTCCAATAATAATGATATTCCAATAATTTAATTTCTTTTGAAACTCTTTTTAAAATAATCATTTGCCAAACAAACCAGCCTCATCTAAGTCGTATTGAAAACCTATTGTTTCGCTAACCGAAACACTACATCGGATTTGACACTTGTACTCCCGGCCCGAATACCACATTAAAATTTTCTCAAAACAGAGTGATTCCAACAAACGATATATTATGCGGTTTCGAGATAATAATCCCATTTCTAAAAACAAAGAAAAATGGATTTCGCCGAGCAAAAACACAATAAATTAAAGATTGAATGCCGCAGTCAGCTCGAGAACCCCAAAAACTCGATTGAACCATTTTCCGAACCAGCAACAGCTGAGTCACCTATGCCATGGTAGAAGTGGAGAAAACCAGTAAATCTATCAAAATTGGCACGCTACCACTTTAACCGAAATGCAAGGCACGCATCGATGAAGCAACAGAACATGCAAAAAGGGAGAGGCAATTACGTAATAGTCAGCTTACGCTACACTGGGACCAGAAATGCCTAAAATCACAGAAGCAGGAAATCTTTGCTGAGAATGACCGTGGACGTTGTGTGATCAAAAATGCGTATCTCTTATCTATCTCAGTATAAGCACAAGGGGACGAAGACTTTTATCATAGAAAGTTCATCACTATAACATCTATGATATGACAACGCTCAATTTTTCGGAAATGCAAGAAATTGCTTTCAATCAACCTCACAACATAACCTTTCATCGATTTGTTTTCTTCTCCAGAGAGCAGAAAAAATGAGAAACAGTTGAACATTTCTACAGTACTTTGATAATTGTGACGAAGGCACAATAAGAGACATATCAATAAAAAATCTGTTAGAGAACGCTGTACAACGAGAAATGCTTCAAGACTCTGTTGAACCGGAGAGAGGACTCAGCATTGAAGTAAACATGGAAATTAGACACAAAAATCAACAATAATTTCAATCAAACAACACAAACGGTGTGAACGCAGTCCAACAAATCAGTCAATTTCGGGGCGCAAACGCACGACCACTGCAGAGAAACAGAAACCATTTCAATCCCGAACCCATTGACCAATGAAAAAATTGTCGGAAGACTTGGACACTGCATCATCGACCGGTTTGCATGGCTGCGGGTAAGAAGTTTTATCACTGCGGTCTGCTCAATCATTTCGCAGAGATTTTTCGTGAAAAACAATACATCAAAATCACAAGGCAATCGATTGAATAATCTGGAAAATCATGAAAAAAAAGACATTTCAGAAGATCAAAAAGTGATTTTCATTATTTAAATTGAGCAGCACATAAGAAAAAGATCATTTGATGTTAAATATGTTGCAATTATCAAAAACAACGACACCAATGAAATTGCAACTTAAAAAAGAAAGTTAAAATTAACAAAACAGCTTGTAACTTGTTTTTTGATTCTGCCAGTGGAAGCACCATAATCATCCTATAACTCGCAAAACATCATGTAAGAGTTTATATAAGCCAAACGGTTGGTGAAAAAGCCACTAAAACTAAATTTTTTCTCAAACGATACGTTGGAAACTTTGGGAACACTGACACACCAGTTAAATTTAACGATTGGAAAAATTAGTTTACAAAACTCACTGTTGTAGCTAATGGATTTAAACCAATTCTGGGACAAGATTTGTTCGAAAAAGTTTGAGTCAAAGAATAGAGTCGGCAAATCTAAAAATCGGAAATTAAATTCAAAATTTGATAGAAATGATCAGGTCACACAACAAATAATACAAAAAGCATCAAACAATTTACAACCGAAAATCCTAATCAATTTTAACAAATTACTAAATGAAGTTCACATTGATGAACTGTCGAACTGTTCAGATTAACATTTAATTTCACTTATCGTTATCACCGTAAAAAGGACCAATCAATTAAAATTGCTCTGACTTCGAAGATATTAAATGAGGATATTCATTAAAACAAATACCAAATGCATCCCAATTTTGCAAATGATCTCAAACACGCCACACGAGACGGCGTATCTTACGACGCGTGATTTGCAAAACGCTTATAGACAGCTAATTCTATTCGGCCCGCAATCGTAAATTCAATTCGTTTAGCGATGATATGACAGGCACTAATTGTTTCAAAAATTTAGTTTTATGGCTTAGCGGACATGTTTGCTGAATTTCAAAAAGCTATTGATTGTTCGTCGACCGGACTCACTAGTACTTGCTTTTTCATTGACGATATTTTGATTAACAGCAGAGGGAAAAATGAGCATCATTTACAATGTAAAAATGTCTCAAACGTTAGTTGAAGAAAACTTACAGACAGACTTAGCAAACTGTCTTTTCGGAAAAAAACAAACAGAATTACTGGGTCACAAGATCAACCAACCTAGATTAGCACCAAAAGAAAACAAAACAGCTTCAATACAGACAACTTCTCAGCGCACCAACAATCTAAAAAGTTAAGATTATTCATGGTTCAGTTAGTCATCTCGCAAAATTTACCCCGATTTTGCACAACTCGTTTATCCCGTGCAACCATTATCAGAGAAAAACACTAAACTCATCTAGACGTACGAATGAGAAAAACAAACAAATGAACGAAAAGTTAGCCGAGTCTGTCGAAAGAAAACACTTTAACCCTAATTTAGAAACAGTAGAAACACATATAAAATTTTACGATTCAGATAAAGTTTAGAAACTGTTCGCGGACAACCTAACCCAGAAAGCTGGCACACTGTAGCGTTCGCCTGGCGTACTCTTAACACTCTATATATCTAGAATTAATGAACTCGAGCTTCTCGGTATAGTTTGGTCAAAAGCGCATTTTGAACTATACCTATATGCTAAACCACTCAACGTTATTACTGATCTTATATCCTTATTTTCAATCTTGCGTGAAAACAGAACTAATAAATCATATAATAGCCGTCTCGCTAGATGGATTGACTGATTGCATCCTTTTGAATTTACAATCGTTCATCTGCCTGGCTCAAAAATCGGTTTTGTAGATTGTATCTCGCGCAAAACACAACAAGAAGCCGCTAAAATATATGCATATGGCGATCAAGTCATAGTTGCAAAATGACACGCAATCAAAGGCAGCTCAATGAAAACTCTTAAACAACCAAATTTTAACGTGATTTTGCGGAACCAAATGAGGCATATAAAAAGAACGAAAATACATTGAACACCAATGAAAAAATTGTCAATAAATACCACGAAACAAGCATTCCGAATTCATTTCTTGCCCATTGTTGCGCCCCAATTCAATTGCATATATCAATCTCTAATTTCAAAAAAATTGCAAATACACTTCAATCAGTGCTCATGATGATCAACTCTGACTACGAAACTCTCTTTTGCATCAGAGAAGCAACTCCATCAAAGGTCAGATTTGCTGACAAGGCCGGATCCTCAAATGCTCCTCCACCAGCCACAACACGCACCACAACAGGCAGCGACACCACGAATATGACAAATAATCCTACAACATCAGACAACCTATATACGGACCCATTTAATTTTTCACTCTCGAAGATCTTTTTCACTAGCCTGATGGTTAGCCTTACCTCGAAGGATTCCATATTAAAAGAAATACCCGACTGCTTCAATACAGAAAATGAAGAGAGATTGAAATTATTTTGTCCTACAACAACAGCCCTTGGAAAGACAAACAATTGAAGAAAATTGCGTCTGTGAGGATTACAAGATTGACATCCCAAGTTCAATAAAAGGTGCTTACATCGGGGCCATTCATAATACACGCCCATCATACTGGGGCATGACTGATATGGCAAAGCACACATACTGGCCATTTTTGCATTGCGATTTGCTGCCAAAACGAAAAAAGTTCAACCCCGGTGTCGAAATTGGAAAAAACTCAATATCTATAATTCCGCTTACAAAGTTGGAACCGTTAAAGTTATTTAATCTTTTTATTGAAGAAATGCGAATGCATTTTGGTGGACCTATATACAACGGAAAGACCAAGAAGTATACTTCCTCGCATGTATAAATCGTTCTTCAAATGTTCCGACTGCAGAAGTTTTCGATAGAGCGAATGTAGAGAATGCACAATAAGATTTTATCAAGCTAAGTGCCAAATCAGACTGCAAATCGAATCATTATCTAATCAAAATAATTTTAAGCTCATCGAAGCTCCAATTCACAATCACACAACAATTGGTCTAGTAGCGTGCAATGAAAAGGCGGCACAAAATCAATTTACACTAAAGCCTTCAGTAAATTCAATAACTTATCAGCTACGAATATTTCGTCAAAGGACAATCAATCTTTCATCAATTGAAGCTCAGTTTGGACGTAAACCCAATACTCTTTCGAGTAATATTACTACAGCACCAAATCTAAACACTTTAATAGGGAAACCTGTTTCAAATAATTATCTAGACCAAGAAAACGTTAGATTGGATGAACTCATACGCGAGGACCGCTGGGAGGGCTGATCTCGCAGTGATACTGAATTCGAAAAGAGACCTCGCAGCCTCAATCAAGATTCTGTAAAAAGAGAAACAATCAAATTGCACAAGGGTCCAGAGGCCTTAAACATCCTGATATAGGATTAATCATACCGTGGACTTAGGCATCATTGACCTAACATTAGCAAAAATGGTCCCAAAAAGCAAACGATCGAAAAAGAGCCTGCATGGTTTGTACTATTTATCAGCCCCAATAATCAAGCAGACAACCGGACCTTAGTAATAAAAGAGCAAGAAAAATAAAGAGAAATAACTATCCGCAACTCAAATTTAGCTAAATTTAGGAAAAAGGCAGAACGGCAGAATGACATAAATCAAAATGAAGACCTCTGACCAAAAACACCAACAAAAAAACGACTGAAGAATAAGTTCAAAAACACGCAAAGGCTGCTGGATGCCAAATCGAATAAGGAAAGAAAATCAAACATCGCAACATAACAGACAATTTGAGCTGCGTTTCTTTTGTTCAATCAAATCAGCAACAACAACAACAACATATCACTACAATCGTGGAGCCAGTGATAACAGCACCACCACAAAAGCAAAAAGGAACACAGACAGAAATTAGTACAAATCAACAGAATCCAGCAAAGGACAGCGTACTTCGCCCTCAAAAACAGAGTCAGATACATGAGTTCAACTCAAGCCTTTCACCCAACGGTTACAGAAAAGGGAGCCACCTCTCATCAATAACATTAATAAATAAAACAACACAGAATTCGATTCAAAGTATAACGATCAATAAAACAGCTCTCAACAATCTGAACACTCAGAACGAGCAGAAAACAGCTAATCAAAATCAGCTGACAAACAATTAGGAGCTTGTTCACAAGATATCTCTTACCCAACTCAATACTACGTTTCTCCAAACTATGAAGAAGCTCCTATGGAGGTCAGGGAAGCTGAATGCGCCACAGACTTGGATTCAGATTAGTATAACCGAAAAGCATAAAACTTACCAAAATAAAAAATTTGTTATTTAGATTAACCAGTATATATTTCATTAGTTTTTTTAAGAAACAAATTTTATATTTGTTTAATTTGCCAAGGGCGAAAAGTGATACAATAATACTTTTTCTCCTGTTAAATCTTTAAATGGTCGCGCTCATCAGTAATTTTATATAAATTTTATTTTAGTTCATTTTGTCCTTCTAGTTGAAGATTAATTTCAGTTCATGTTTTGGATGTCATTTAGTAATTGTTCACTCTTCCGTGACTTGTGCACACATACAACTTCCTGAACTTAGCAGCAGTATTCAGTTTTATTACTTTTAGTTATATAATTTTCTTCAAATCTAATGCATAATCAAATTACTGATCATACTGTGATTTTCAATTTAATGTTTAATCATTTAATTTCACTGTTCAGTTGAAACTCCTAAAAAACCATTTGCCAAACAAAACAGGCTAATCCAAGTCAAACCTAAAATCCTTTGTTTTGCTAAGCGGGGCTTGAATCTTGTATTCGAGGCGCGAAAACCACATAAGACAAGAAAAAACAATTGAGTATAAATTGAAAATCTGTACGACAAGATAACACCTCACTTGCAAAAGTGAGAAAAAGCAAAAAATCAGAATAAGATATACGAGTGAAACTTTCCGCAGCAAGAACTCTTATGCAAAGCTGCGGATTGGAGGACTTGATTTTAAAATCTAGTGAAACGGATAATTCTTTTTCTAGCGAGTTGGTTAAAGCCAAAAAAAGAAGGTTTTTATTTGAAGTTATCTGTTCAAATATGTTGATCAATAAACATGGTAAAACAATAGTGTTCGAGATGAAAATATTATTTTGAACTTGAACAACAACAAAAAATATTAAGATTGTTTGATAATACGAAACTCATAGAGGAGGACTTCTGTCAATACTTTGATATATTTGCAAGTTTCATCTGTAAAAACTTTGGTTTCACATTTGACTTGATATTAAACAAAGCAGTAATTTACTACTGCCTTCCAAAGAACAGATTTCTTAAAAAAATCTAAAAGAACGAGAGAGTTGGTACCGCAACTCGTTGAAGTTTTATCATTTGGCGTGGAAGTTGTAAGCTCATCAAAAAGTTGATTTTGCATCCTTCAATATCAAATTGAGTAGCAACAATGCTAAACATTGAAAATTACGCTTTGGATTTATTTTCACCATTTGAGATTTAATTGGAGTTAGAACAGCATAGTTTGAAGCGAAAACGGGTAAAATTCCATCAAGACAGAAAAAGACAGAAAAATTTTCATGCAGCTACTGCTGGGTGTTAGATTGACAAGGATGCACTGATTCCATTCACTTTAGTATCAATAAAGAGCCATGACGGCTTAGAAAACAGAGTTTCCGAATTTCACCATGAAAAAGGCTGCTGGGTTTGCCATGCGGCTTTAGCAATAATCTTGCAAAATTTAAGAACAATGTCACCTCAGTGCGCAAGCTATTAAAACTGCTTGGTTTTGCAAGGCAAAATTCTAAGCTTTACGCAAAGACAATTAAAAACCCACAATTCAGATAACATAATGTGTTTTGACATTTTTCACTTTGTCAAACTACTGCTCTCAGCAATAAAGACGTCAGAAACTGATCTGGACGCCAATAAATGAGACTTGGAGTTGTAGACTAAAATCAAGAAGACAGTCGAGTTACAAAAGTTCTCTTTCAGAACAATTCTTGGATTTAAAAGAAATACATTATAAGATTTTTTGTTTGCGTTTGGAATGAATACATTTCCCAGCGTTATAAGTTTCAGGGGCGCCTCTAACATACGAGGAGAGCCAAATGGAAGATAAAATAGACACAATCACAATGAAATTTGATAAAAACCCAGAATGAAGTCCGCGACCCAAGAAAGGTATTTGGAGACCTATTGGGTCACGAACAGGGGGTACGGCGCGACCGCCCCCAATGGTCTGGAAAAATTTGGGTCACGCCTTCCGTCTGGCCAATGGCAATTTCGGTCTGTTCGGTCTGGCCAATACCCATATTTCGGTCTGTTCGGTCTGGCCAATACACTGATTTCGGTTTGTTCGGTCTGGCCAATACACATATATTGCTCTGTTCGGTGTGGCCAATGGATAGGTTTCAGCCTGGCCAATACTCGTTTCTTAGCTATTGCATGAGCCTTTTTTTAGCTTCTTTGAAGACTAGAGCCGGTGCATTACTGTACTCCATAAGGAGCGCACCTCAAAGACTATATTATCACGGCATTAAAATGAGCTATCATACACTTTCTAATTCGTCTTATTCAAAAGGTTATTCACAAACAATTTTGATGGAGTTCGACAATTTCTGTTAAAAATGCAAACAATTCATTATCACGGCAGTCAAATAAGCTATCATACTTTTTATAACTCGTCTTTCTCAAACAGTTATTAAAAAACAATTTTGATGTGGTTTGACAAAAAACGACACTCGTCAAAATTTAGTTAAATAGCCAAAAATGTCTGGCCAATAGTCTGGACAACGGTCTGGCCAAAATTCTGTTCGGTCTGGCCTATGTTATGGACAAGGGTCTGGCCGACGCTCTGGACAACGGTCTCGCATAGGGTCTGTTCGTTCTGGCCCACGGTCTGCACAACGGTTCTGGCCGTTGGTATGGACAACGGTCTGGCCATGGTTCTGTTCGGTCTGGGCAATGGTCTGGAGAAGTTATGTGCAGTCTGGCCAATGGTGGTCAAAGTCTGTTTGGTCTGGTCTATGCCTACTATCTTTGGGTATGGTCGGTCTGGCCAATGCCTGTCTGGGGTCGCGGACTTCATCCTGGGAA